>NW_027445389.1:0-32306 GCF_048569485.1 Anomaloglossus baeobatrachus | reverse complement strand
TAAAGACCAACTTTTCCCTCTTTCCCTGACTGACGTAATACAGCAGGAAGGGGAGAGTATAGAGACGTACTTTTGGAGGTTACAGCTGAAGTGGGCAGACGTGGGGTACAAAGTCAGAACCTCCCTTAATGACAAAATACTGATGAGTATATTCGTTAACGGTATGAATAAGTTTTTACGAGAAGCAGTACAGACAGCCAGACCTGAGTGGAGAAACATGGACCCAACAGACCTTCTGCAAGTAGCTAAGGGGGTTGAACTGACAAAATGCAAACGACCAGTTATGTATGCTAGAGCACAAGGAAAACAGTGGAAGCAGAGAGGGAGGGCTCCAGGTGACTTAGTGACCGTACAGTGCTGGAATTGTGGACAGAATGGACATTACGCCAGACAGTGCAAAAACCCCAAATAGGAGAGGGAGCAGACTGACTCTCCTCCTCCCTTCCCTCCTCCTTTGCCTCTGGCCTAGGAAACTGGTGACCATGAAGGGACTGGAGGGATTGGTGTCTGAAATTCCCTTGACAAAACAGTATCCCTTAAGCCCAGCCAAATCAATGGCCCTCACCAGAGATAAGAGAATATGTGCAAGCAGGGGCTCTAGTAGAAAGGTCCTCCCCCTGTAACAGTCCCTTGTATCCAATCAAGAAAAAAGGGCCCAAAGGTTCCACTGATACATACAGAATGGTGCATGATTTGAGAGCTGTCAATGCTGTCACTGAGAGTGTAACATCTATTGTTCCAAACCCACATACCTTACTGTCACAAATCCCAGGGACCTCCAAATGTTTTACAGTAACTGATTTGGCAAATGCATTTTTCTCTGTGCCTCTACACCCTGACTGTCAGTATATTTTTGCCTTCACACATGAGGGGAAACAGTACATGTGGACAGTCCTCCCGCAAGGAGGAATGAATTCACCTACCATTTATTCTACAGCTATGGCAGGAATTCTGGAACAGTGGCAACCGCCTCATCCACAGGTTACACTATTGCAGTACGTGGATGACCTTTTGCTCTACTGTCCAGACCAAACGTCCTGCAAGGAAGCCACAATTTCTTTGCTGTGTTTTCTGGCAGAGAATGGTTGCAAAGTTTCACGTGAAAAATTACAGTACTGTAAGCAAAAGGTAACCTTTTTGGGTCACTGTATCTCTGAAGGTACACGACACCTGACTGAGGAGAGAAAACAAGCAGTCCAAAATCTCTCCGTACCCAGATCCCACCGGCAACTGCGCACCTTTTTGGGCTTAAGGCCCCGTCACACTAAGCAACATCGCTAGCAACATCGCTGCTAACGAACAACTTTTGTGACGTTGCTAGCGATGTTGCTGTGTGTGACATCCAGCAACAACCTGGCCCCTGCTGTGAGGTTGTTGGTTGTTGCTGAATGTCCTGGGCCATTTTTTAGTTGTTGCTGTCCCGCTGTGAAGCACAGATCGCTGTGTGTGACAGCGAGACAGCAACAACTAAATGTGCAGGCAGCAGGAGCCGGCTTCTGCGGAGGCTGGTAACCACAGTAAACATCGGGTAACCAAGAAGCCCTGTCCTTGGTTACCCGATATTTACCTTTGTTACCAGCCTCCGCCGCTCTCACTGTCAGTGCCGGCTCCTGCTCTGTGCACATGTAGCTGCAGGACACATCGGGTAATTAACCCGATGTGTGCTATAACTAGGAGAGCAGGGAGCCAGCGCTCAGTGTGTGCTGCTCCCTGCTCTCTGCACGTGTAGCTCCGTGCGCTGGTAACCAAGGTAAATATCGGGTTGGTTACCCGATATTTACCTTAGTTACCAAGCGCAGCATCTTCCACGCGGCGCTGGGGGCTGGTCACTGGTTGCTGGTGAGCTCACCAGCAACTCGTGTAGCGACGCTCCAGCGATCCCTGCCAGGTCAGGTTGCTGGTGGGATCGCTGGAGCGTCGCAGTGTGATATCTCACCAGCAACCTCCTAGCAACTTACCAGCGATCCCTATCGTTGTTGGGATCGCTGGTAAGTTGCTTAGTGTGACTGGACCTTTAGTGTCATACTGCAGGCCTTGGATAAGGTCTGCCTCGCAGATGATGCAACCCCTCTATGATTGTCTGTCATCTGACCCCTTTGACCTCACTCAGGAAGCTATTGATTCCTTTCATTCCCTTAAACTACTCATTGTATCTGCCCCGGCCCTGGGTATTCCAAATTATGATCAACCATTTTTGTTGTTTTGCACAGAACAGGGAGGGCATGCGACAGCCGTCCTCACACAGCAACATGGTGACAAACAAAGACTAATAGCTTACTACTCAGCGCGATTGGACCCAGTTGTCAGAGGGTCTCCCACGTGTGTCCGTGCTGTAGCGGCTGCTGCAGTACTGCTAGGGAAAGCTTGCGAGATCACATTGACATTTCCCTTAACAATTTACTCCCCGCATGACATTCATGCTATACTTGTGCAAGTCCAACCGAAACACCTGTCTATGGCCAGAGAGCTCAGACTTGAATGTGCCCTTCTGATTCCTGAGTATGTCACCCTCAAGAGGTGTAATGTTCTGAATCCAGACACCCTTTTGCCAGTAGATTCAGAAAAGGGGGAATTGGTGACAATGGTAGCAAGTGAGGATGAATACTTTAACATGACGCATGAACATGACTGCATAGAGCTGATGAGTCAGGAGACAGCAGGTTTTCCACATGTCTATGATACACCTATTGCTAATGCAGATTTTGAGTTTTTTGTAGATGGCTCCAGATACCACCTGGATGGGAGATTCTACACTGGATATGCAGTAGTATCCTCACATGAGGTAATCCGAGCTGAACCACTCCCGCCGCACATGTCCGCGCAGGAGGCGGAGCTAATAGCATTCATTGAGGCGTGTAGAGCGGGATCAGGTAGGAAAATTAATGTTTATTCAGACTCAAATTATGGATTTGGGAGCTGTCATGATTTTGGCCCTATCTGGAGAAGTAGAGCTTTTCTTATGTCAGCTGGTAAGCCTATTAAAAATGCAGAATTGGTAAAACGGTTAATGGAGGCACTAATGTTACCAGTCCAGGTTGGCATCATTAAGGTGAAAGCACACACAAAAGGTGACTCACTGGAGGTAGCGGGGAATAGAAGGGTGGATGCGGCTGCGAAAGCAGCAGCAAAGAGGCCTAGGGATCAGAGGATAGTGGCAGGGAGCCAGCAAGTCCCAGCCACAGTGAGTCTGGATATCCTGAAATCCTCCAGCATCAGGCTGCCCAAACAGAGAAGGAACATTGGAAAAAAATGTGAGCTGGGCTGAACTCAAATGGAGTATGGGAAAGTAAGGATACGTTGTGTTTACCAAGGTCCCTGTTCCCTATGATGGCACAAGCAACACATGGCCCCACTCACGCTTCAAAAAGTCACATGTGTAACCAGGTGAATGCCTTCTGGATCGCTCCTGGCTTCACTTAGGTAGCCTCCAAACACGTACAATCCTGCATTATCTGCGCACAACACAACCCAGGTAAAACAGTAAAAGTCCCTAAGAAAGCAACACCCAAACCGCTCTACCGTGTCAACGACTGCAAATAGACTACATACAACTACCCAAGGTAGGAGTGTATGAATACGTCCTGGTATGTGTAGATCTCTTCTCAGGATGGGTTGAGGCCTATCCAGTAAAATGTGCAAATGCTAAAACAACTGCAGATAAACTGATGAAGGAACTAGTCTGTAGGTATGGCATCCCAGAAGCCATAGAAAGTGACAGGGGTACGCACTTCACTGGAGAAATAATGAGGGACATTATGCAGGCCCTGGGAATAGAGCAGGTGTCCATACCCCTTATCATCCACAGAGCAGTGGAAAAATAGAGAGATTAAATGGGACACTTAAACTAAAAATTCAAAAGGCCATGGCAGAGACAGGAAAGAATTGGGTAGAGTGCTTATCCCTGGCACTCTTTTCAGTCAGACACACTCCAAATAGAAAGACAGGCTTGTCTCCTTTTGAAGTCCTGTTTGGTAGTGCCCCAAAAACAGGTCTGTACTTTCCACAAGTGTTACAGATGCAACACGGCACTATGACAGCCTACGTCCAGGCCTTACAGGAAAGACTTAATGTGGTGCATAAACATGTCTTTTCATCCATTCCATATCCCAATGCAAGTGCAGATGTGCATCAGCTGAATCCAGGTGATTGGGTGGTCGTGACAGACACGTGAGAAGGAGCCTAGATCCACGCTTTGATGGCCCATTCCAAGTCCAGCTGACCACATCCACCTCAGTGAAACTTGAGGGAAAGTCCACCTGGATCCACGCCAGTCACTGTAAAAAGGTCACTCCACTGGCAGAATGACAGTTTTGCTAATTATCCTGCTAGGTGTAGCAGGGATGCTGCACCCAACAAAGGCGCTGAGCGAACTTTTAAATACGGACTGGGATAATAAACTCATTCGCCACCATATTTCTCTTACTGAGGACATGGAAGGAGAAAAGCCAAAAGACTGTTGGATCTGCACACACAGTCCTATTTCTTCAAAGACGATGCCTTATTTAGCCTTACCTCTGGAACCACAGGAGGTATTGGTACCAGACTGTATACACAATGAAACCTGGACTCTATCGATATTCTGGTGAAAAGATGTATTTGCCACCTTGACTATAGCTGGAAAGGTCACTAATCCCTGGTTCCAGCTAAATATCACACAGCCTAGGGGACAGTCGTGGTGGATGGAATACAATCCGGACATTGAGGGTGTAGTTACCAAAGTAAAGACTAAGATCCCTCATTCAGGCCCCATTACCTACGATGGTTTATGGTTCAGTCTTCAATATAATGATGTTGCTATCTGTGGAAAGGACAATGATTGTTTCCGTGTGTTTGTGTCTATGTGTGTATCTACATACATGGTCACCAGTTTTTGTCTGTTCTCCTATTATATGTATATACATGTGTATGTATATATGTATATATATGGATGATTCCAGCGAGGACTCCTGGTGGGGAAATACATTTTCTTTTGTCAATCCAGCCAATTGGTTTAAAGGCCTAGCAGGTTGGGTTTCTGGCATTATACAAACCTGTATGCAAATATTGTTGTTCTGTCTACTGCTTTATATAGCTGTAAAAACATTGATATATGCATTACCTAAACTACTGATGTAGGTGTCCACACTGCACTGAGGGTGGATGGGTAGGAAAACCCCTCAAGGGTACTAGGCCCATGAGCCAGTTCATAGTCATACTGGAGCCTTCGGAATAAGAGACAGGCTCAAGGATTATTATTGTCTCTAAATGTTCTTCTTATCTTCTTCTTATCTCATATGCATGACTCTACATTTTTGTTTTGCTAAAACTAAAAGGTCATATGATCAACTTTTAAAGTCCAGCTAGAAGTTTTTTTTGCAATATCACATTAATCTGTAAATGGTATAAATAAACTGTACTTTGGTTGAATAAACAGAAAATTGATCATGCCCACATGAATGCAGGTCTTTTTCTCCGAGCGCTCGATCTTGATTAGGTCTGAAGAGGCCTAATTCAGAGGACCTCACTGGTGATCCCATAAGCTGACTTGTGACAAAACAGAACAGCTACAACACACTCTCCAGAGCTAACCGTCCACAACTCCTCAGCGGTGTCTCACATTTCCCCTACATTTCAAAGTAAACATTTGACCGCCTGATGGCCTTGAGCTCTGCTGCCAGCATAGTAAGGAGGTGTGTGGGATTACTTGGGTGCAGTTACAAGGAAGGGTGGCCTGACCACACAGGGTTTGGGCCGAGGTGGAGGACCCACACGAGGTTGAGGAGGCAGAAGCAGTGGAGGAACTTGTACATACAGAGGAAGGATTGAAACGCACAACTCATGGGGACGGAAAGACTTGTACAGCAGACACTTCTCCATCTATCACCATAGTTACCCAGTGCCCAGTCAGCGACATGTAACGCCCCTGTCCATGCTTACTGGTCCAAGTATCTGTGGTGAAATGCACCCTGTCACACAGTTTCTCAAAGAAGCGGTGATATTTGGTGCGACATGCTGGTGTAGCGCGAGCACGCCTTTGTTGGAGAAGGAGTGGCGCCTGGGCATCGGCTCTTGGGGCACTGCGATTGGCATAAGGTCTCAAAAATCCTCGGTTAAAAAGGTTGGAAAGGCAGCATTTTAGAAGCCAACAGTTTTCAGATGCTGAAAGTCAACCTCTAAGCCATGTCATGCCCTTCTAAAAGCATGTAAAACACAGCAAGGGGACTCCAACCACAGTCTCCCTTGTTTCCAAAAAATGGTCCACACCCCCCCCCCCACTTGACTGGCATCAGTTGACCCCCATTTTCAAGCTTACAAAGATGCTTTGCATGAAGCACTATCCAAAATACGTGTGCCTTTCGCCTCCCCTGGCTGACCCAGGGGAAGAAAAGTCCTCTGAGAGCCATGACTTGTTCATCTTTGTTCTTTTTTCAAAAGCGAGGGGACTCCAACCACAGTCTCCCTCGTTTCCACTAATTGGGCCACACACACCCCACTTGACTGGCATCAGTTGACCCCCATTTTTAAGATGAAAAAGATGCTTTGCATGAAGCAGTATCCAAAATACGCATGCCTTTCGCCTCCCCTGGCTGACCCAGGGGAAGAAAAGTCCTCTGAGAGCCATGACTTGTTCATCTTGGTTCTTTTTTCAAAAGCGAGGGGACTCCAACCACAGTCTCCCTCGTTTCCACTAATTGGGCCACACACACCCCACTTGACTGGCATCAGTTGACCCCCATTTTCAAGATGAAAAAGATGCTTTGCATGAAGCACTCTCAAAAATACACGTGCCTTTCGCCTCCCCTGGATGACCCAGGGGAAGAAAAGTCCTCTGTGACCCATTACTTCCTCATATTGGTGAACGTTAGTATTTCCACATTGTCAGTGGACAGACGCGTGTGCTTATCTGTCAGCACACCCCCAGCAGCACTGCACACACATTCCGAGAGAACGCTGGCTGCGGGACACAACAAGATCCTCAAGGCATACGTGGTGAGCTCAGTCAATTTATCCAGATTGGAAGCCTAAAATGAGCAAGGCTCAAGTTGCACAGTAATGGCATCGATGTTCCCTTGCATATACTCCTATATCTGTGTCTCCTCCTCTTTTTCCTTGTCCAGCTCTTTTGTTTTCGCATGAGTATATGTCCTTGTCACTTTCCCATGTGTTTGTGTTGTGATGTGAGTTGTTTGTCACCTTTTGGACACCTTTGAGGGTGTTTTCTAGGTGTTTTTATGTGTTTGTGATTGCCTCCCATTGTTTCCTATGGGGTTTTGAGTGGTTCGCCGAACCGAACTCGAACGAGACCTCTGTTCAGCGAACCAAACTCAAGCCGAACCGCGACAGGTTCACTCATCTCTAATCAAGATGAACAAATCTTGGATCCGCAAGGACTTTTCTACCCGTGTCATCCTGGGGAGAGTAAAGGATTGTGGATTTTTGATTGTGCTTCATGCAAATCAACATTTGAAGTTTGCTACTGTGGGACAATTTATGCCACTTAAGTGGTGTCTGTGGCAAATTGTTTGGAAAAAATGGAGACTCTTGTTGGAGTCCAATTGCTGTGTTTTAGATGATTTTAGAAGGGCATGACATGCTTATATCTGTGTCTCCTCCTCCTTTTACTCGTCCAGCTCTTTTCTTTCAGCATGAGTATATGAACTTGTCACTTTTCCATGCGTTTGTGGTGTCTTGTGAGTTGTTTGTCACCTTTTGGACACCTAAGAAGGTTTTTTTCTATGTGTTTGTATGTGTTTGTGTTTGTCTGCCATTGTTTTCAATGGGGTTCAAAGGTGTTCGTTGAACGCTCGTTGATCGTTCGACGAACGCACCGGCCGTTCAACGAACCGAACTCGAACACTAGGGGCGTGGCTCATCTCTAGACTTAAATACACTTTTTTCCCACACAAATTTTTGAACAACCAATCACACCCGGAAAAAAGTGACGCGCAACAGCTGGTACAAACCGGTTCTCACCAGCTGCACACCCGGAAAAAAGTGACGCGCAACAGCTGGTACAAATCGGTTCTCACCAGCTGCTTGCGTAACCTCATACTCATAGCACCTAGTAAAATTCAAAAATATAAACTCTTTCTTAACCTAGCCTGCTCATAACCTCAACCTAAGATGCCTGTGCGACCATGGCAACCCCCCGCTAGCTGCTATAGGGTTTTTTTCATTATTCAAAGCTGTCACAGTGTGGAATTCAACAAGTCAAGCACCTGCCACTTCTGGTTTTTGAGCATTCTGTTGGATGTGGTTCTGTGGCCCATCTCTGTTTTAATCTGGTGCTGTGTGGTGAAGCTCGGGCACTGAGAGCTGTAAGAGTTAACCGAGTAAACAGGCAGTTTAGGGGTATTTTTTAAAATTTGGTGGTCTGTGGTGGAATGTTGTCAATCTTGGCTCTGTTAGGAACTGAGCAAATTTGTTAAACTTCTTGTTCTGTGGGGGAATACTGGCAATCTTGTCTTTGTGGGGCATCTGTTTAAAGAGACTCTGTTGAGGTCTGTGTGTGGCGCCCTGGACAAGCCAGGACATCACAGGTACTGCAACAACACACCCCACAGCCTGTTTAGGCACATCAGTCACACACAAATCCTTGTTGCCTTCCTCCAGGGGCTGATGTCCACACCAGGTGGGGTGGAGCCAGGCGGTTGGCCCCACCCACTGAGGAGTTCACAGTCCTGGAGGCGGGAAAAGATGGGAGTGAAGTTAGGGAGAGTGAAGTGGAAGGAGTAAGTAGTAGGAGAGGAGCAGTCTGACCGTGTCCGGGTACGTGGCCCAGGCACATACAGCAAGGTTGGCAGACAGTGGTGACCATCTGCAGGAGGGGCCAATCGACGCGGAACCATAGGACCGGGGATGGGTGGTGGCCCGTCGGTACCAAACCGGGGAGCGAAGAGAAGCCAGCACCATCCGGCAGGGCCTACGGTCAAATCCATTAGCGACGGGAACCTCCGGGGTTTCCCAGCAGTAAAGACCCGATTGAAGGCAACCGTTCAACCGTGAAGGGAAATACAGTCACCGCCAAGGCTACAGTTCCCAGGGCCAGAGCCTGCGGACAAAAGGGGCTCCCTCGGCATCTATCCACACTGGGGAACGGGTTACCGGTGGGAAGCCATCGGGGACGAAAACACACTACAGGTGCAGGGAAAGGCAGTCACCGCCAACCTACCGGGAGTGACCACCGCAGCCGGCTACGGGACCCGTCCATCCAGCCGTTTGTTTTACCAACTAGACTTCGTATACATTATTGGCTGAGTGAGTACCACTGTGCCGTCTGGCACCGCACTGCCCCCGCGACCCTGCACCTCACCCAAACCCTGCCATCCACTTTCCAGTTACCCTCACCGGGCCCCGGGACCACCAAAACCCCCTACCCACGGAGGGGTGAGAAACATCTTGGCTGCTCCCTGTCATCGCTCCTGGGATCCCCGTCCAGAGCAGCGGTGGTGTCCCAACCTCACCACAAACCGTGGGTGGCGTCACGGACCGACTACCCAAACCCCAAAAACTATCTCCTTTTCACTCACGGGCGAGGAGCACCGCCCAAGTCCCCGAGCGTTAGCGAGAGCGCAGCGGCGGCGGCCTCCTCCCCGCCCGTGACATATGTTTTACATTTACTCTCTGTGGTTAAACTTGGCAAAGTTGTGTGTGTGAGGCAACTCTTGTATCCTAGATTTGAAATTTACACTCTGTGGTTAAGCGGCCTATCTTGACTGTGTGGGTGAACTGGGAATACATGCTCTGTGAGGGCCTTTTTTAAATTGTTGGTCTCTGGAGAATCTCTTAAATCTATCTCTGTGGGGTCACTGTTAAAATTTTTAGTTTCTTTACTTGCTATTTAACCATAATTGCTATGGTGACAGAAGCCCTTTAAGTCATTTATCTATCCACATTTGTTTGCAGGGCAAATTTCCTAGTCTTACCCCTATTTAGGTTCCTTTTGCAGCCCCCTAGTCCTTACTACAACCATTTTACAGCTCCAAAGTTAGCATACCATTTGACTTGTATGAAGTTTGTTGTTCGGAGTCAAGTTCGGTGTCAAGTCAAGCTGGCAGAACCCAATTTGGTTTTTTTCCCGTGCTGGTTCAGCTAACCTGATTATCCACGGGTTCACCCCTACCTTCTAGTAATAAAATGTCCAAGGATAAAAAGAAACTACTATATATAAGCCAGTGCCGAAATCGGTTCCTGTTCTGATGAAGGAGTGGGTTTCACTCCGAAATGTGTAAAAAAAGCACCTTTTCATCCACTTCACGGACTGGACCTTTGTTTTATTCACACCAGAGCAGATTGCTCTACATTTCTCCCAGTTTCTAGGGGGTAGTAATGGCAGATTGTCATGCGTTTGGTTGCAGGGTAGTGAGATTGACGTTCTACCCGCATCCCCATTCCTGCATCTGGATTGGCTTCTGCTGCTGGCTCTATCGCTGCTGTACGGCGTGTCACTCACCCTGTCTGCTGTGTTGAGCATTCCTCCACCTCTTTCTTCTCCTGGCACCTGCATTATCTGAGCAGGTCCTCTGGGAGCACGCTTAGGTGGCGCGCGCCGCACTCTGCTATGATTTAAAGGAACAGTACACCTTTTCTTTGTTATGCTGATTCTGATAGTAGGATTTCTCCCTGCTTATAAGGCATCTATTCCCTATGGGTGGTGCCTAGGCAATGTGCTCATTCCTTTAGAACTTTGCTAGGGTTCAGGTCCTTTACTGCAGTGCTCTGTGCTCACTGACTGTGCTCTGTTCTGCTGTGCAAGATACTTACTTCTTTCTCTCCACAAAATCCCCAGCAGCCGGTCCATCATTCCTTGCTTTACTTTATGTCCCAGATTCCACTACTGCTGTCTTAACCCTTGAGGTGATCTTGGAACATTCAAAATTCCTAAAACATTTTCTTAGTGCACACAACATTATCATCATAGTATCATAGTATCATAGTATCATAGTTTTTAAGGTTGAAGGGAGACTCTAAGTCCATCTAGTTCAACCCGTAGCCTAACATGTTGATCCAGAGGAAGGCAAAAAAAAACCCCAATGTGGCAAACAAGTTCCAATGGGGAAAAAATTTCCTTCCTGACTCCACATCCGGCAATCAGACTGGTTCCCTGGATCAATACCCTGTCATAAAATCTAATATACATAACTGGTTATAGATAATTTAGTTACAAAAAAATATATAATAGATGGAGAAAGACTGAACTTGATGGTCCTAAGTAGTTTTTCAACCTAAAGTCTGTAACTATGTTGGATACAAAGCATTTTCCAAAATGTTTAAACCACCCTGATTGGTACCATATATTTTTGTTCTGATGGTTGATGAGGCAAGGAAAGAGTTTGCTTTTCAATCAACACCTAATACTAAGTGACTTCTTATTAAAATTGCAATAATTAAATAAATGCTGTAGATTTACATAAAACCCCATTAAAAAAACATGAAAAGATTGCTAATTCACAGGTTCTTTAAGCATGTAATCATGAAAAAGCTTTCCTGATTGTGAGGGCTAAATTATCCTACATATTATAATGGTAAATGGTGAGCAATTCACTCTAATTATTGTATAGAGTCCCCTACAAGGCAAAGATTAATAACATATTATTTTAAGTGAAACATACATGAGTAGAATAAAGATGAAGGCTTAGAACTTATCAGTTAGGAAGGCCATTTATTCTACTGTGCACTGAAAATTGTTGTTAACAAGATATAGTTGCAGGCCATCTCAAATAATCCTGCATAAATCTTCTAAAATAGGAAACGCAATATAGTGCTTTAAATTATCTATTTATTGTAGCAATTACTAGAGTTGAGCGCGGTTCGTGGTTCGTGGTTCTCCAGTTCGCTGTTCGAGTGATTTTGGGGGCTGTTCTAGATCGAACTAGAACTCGAGCTTTTTGCTAAAGCTCGATAGTTCTAGTTACGTTCGAGAACGGTTCTAGCAGCAAAAAGTCAAGCTAATTACTAGCTGGCTTTCCGCTGTAATAGAGTAAGTCACTCTGTGACTCACACTATTATGAAATCTCAGTGTATAGTGTGCGGGAACAGCGCGTTCAGATCACTGCTGCTGGGATAATGGCGATCGCCATTTTTTTTTTCTGTTCTTCCTTCCCTCCCTAAGCGCGCGTGTAGTGGGGCGGGCCAGCATGTCAGCCAATCCCAGACACACACACAGCTAAATTAGATAACATAAAATACAGAAATGCTTCATGTGTATTATAGGTTGACCGACACCACCATATCAACAATTTATGAACAAAATTGACTCAGTCCAAAAGTTTATATAATATAGCAATAATGCAAACAAGTGTTTGAAAAAATACAAAAGTATTTATTAATCAGTGTGACACATAAAGGACATGCATAGAAGAATAGTGAGTTAAAATCAAGACAGCAAGACAAGGGGCAGTGTTACAAGCGGTGGGGCCTTGTTTGGAATTATATATCCCACATAAAATGGGCCACAATGGAAAAAAGAAGGCTCAACCTTATAAACATGTTAGAAAACCATCATAGCAGGGATCAAATGGCAGTGATTTGTGGCATGGTAGTGAACCAGAATCTTAATGTGGTCATAAGCATGTATCAGAATAAATCACAAAGGATAAGTACTAGCAAGATATATATATATATATATATATATATATATATATATATATACATACTGGGTTGTACCCAGGTGGAAGCAACCACCTAAATAACAAAGGTGAATTCCTGTGATTAAGAATATATAACTGTTAATTGATAAATGGTATTTGCAACAAGACTAAATAGTCTGGCCAGCCACAAAACAGTGCCATTAATACATCACATAGGCTAAATAGCCATTAAATAAACAAAGATCCACTGATCACTGCAAGAAAAACCGGGAGCTAAATAGAGGGATAGTACCCACCAGTATAAAAAGGCCCCACCGGAGTACACCGCCCACACCTGACGCGCGTTTCGCAACGGCTTCGTCGGAGGTGTAAGGAGCGGTGAGTCCGGTGGCCTTAAATCATCCCCCAGTGTCACCTACCAGCCTATGGCGGCGCACGCCGGCCCGGAGGCGCCCATCACCACCCGCGCCCAAGCGTCCAGGAGTCCATGGTGCGCAACCGCGAACCACGGGCGCCTATTGGACACTGGGCGCAGGGGGGAGGAGACCCCCTGGGGCCGGCGTGCGCACAGGCCAGAGGTAAACACTTACCCGTCTCTAGTGGCGCGTGTCAGCACAGCAATGCCCATCCCCATCAGCACGGCGGCATCCAGGAGACCACAGTGCGCAGCCGCAACTTATGGGCACCTATTGGATGTCAGGTGCTGAGGGGAGGGGAATCACGGAGCCAGCGCGCGCACAGACATAAGGCTGAGGGCGACATATTAGAGAAGGGCAAAAAAAAAAAAGCATGCAAATGGATAATCAAAAACACATAAACATACTTTGTCCATGGATTCAGCATATGCTCCATGTTGTAGAGTCAGTATATCAACAAGGAACTATAACTACTTGAAAATGAAAGACCATATTGATATAATGGAAATTTCCAGGTGTCTTCATAGAGATGTATCGTCAGATGTAGATTCATCAGCAAAAGTTATGCCAAAAGGGAGAGGGAAGATGAGAAGGAGGGGGAGAGGGGCGAAGACCACCGGATCTATGGAAAAAATAGACAAATTAAAATCAAAGTTTTTTGGCAAGGGACATCAGCACCACAAAATGCCACATAAAATGTGCAAAATGCACACATGTAATATTAGGATAAGTGAAATGAACTGCAGGACAAGAGAGCAATCATCAACACAGGAACGATTTGAAGCTGACAACATCGTTTACTCCTAATGGCTTTACAGTATTTAAAATGGTAATCCATCTGGCCTCCTTTTTAAACAAATTGTTTTTAGTATCACCTCCTCTTATCCACAGGTTTACCTTATCAATGCCACGGAATTTCAGACATCTCCAATTGCAACCATGTTTTTCTTTGAAGTGCTTGGGAATATTTTTAAGTAGGGATATCTCATCAGGCTTCTGGAGCTTGGCCGCGTTTTTAATATTGCGGACATGCTCCAGAATCCGTACCCTTAATTCACGTGTAGTGAGGCCTATGTAAATTAGGCCACATGGACAAGTGGCCCAATATACAACATTAGAGGACCGACAATTGATAAAATGCATAATGCGATATGTCTTTGAACGTGAGGACTTCTAAAAATCATAGGCCCGGTCCATCTGTGGACATGCGCCACAGTCATCACATGAGACAGATCCAATTCTGGGGCTGCCGCATGTCAGGAATGTGGCACTGGGCTTAGGTGTATAATGGCTCCTCACAATTAGGTCTCCCAATGTCCTAGATCTCCTGGGGGTAATGGCGGGTCTAGATGTTAAAATGGAGGCAAGATCATGATCAGCCACTAAGATAGGCCAGTATTTAGATATTATTGTTGACATTTCACGCCATTGTGCGTGATATGGCGTGATCAGACGGATCATATCATCAGTGGCCTTGGGTTTGGTCCTGAGGAGATCATCAAGGACCGATCCCTTGGCCCTATCATAGCCTTTTTGAATGGTCTGGCGAGAGTAATGTCTTGCCTCAAACCTTCTAGTCAGATTGTGCGATTGCTTCTCAAACAAGGCGTCACTCGAGCAGATTCTGCGTGCCCTTAGGAACTGCCCAGTGGGAACTGAATTGATTACCTGAAACGGATGTGATGATTTGGTTGCAGTAGTCTTGCGGTGAATATAGGTGCAAAGCGAACCATCCTCTCCCCTGGTGATTAAGACATCCAAAAACTCGATTTTTTTCAGCACTGGAGACAAAGGTAAGTTTGATATTTTTAGTATTGACGTTGAGTCGCTGCATAAATAAGTCTAACTGGTGGACCCCCCCTGCCAAATCAAAAAAATATCGTCAATAAAGCACAGCCACATGTGGACTGCGCCAAATTGAGAATCCAGAAAAATAATGGACCGTTCCCAATGTCCAAGAAAGAGGTTCGCATATGAGGGCGCACAAGACGCCCCCATCGCGACTCCTCTCTCTTGGAGATAGAAACGGTCCTTAAATAAAAAGAAATTATGGGTAAGAATAAACTTAAGTAATGAAAGGAGGAGGTCCACCAGTTCATCATCAAGACTGGTAGTGCGGAGAAAAAAATTCTGCCGCCTCAATACCACCATCGTGATTAATGGACGTATACAGCGACTCAACGTCAGCTGTCACCATTATTATGTCCGTCTCCAATACCAAACCATCCAGCCTGTTTAATAGTTGGAAATATAGAGAAATTACAGGCTTCACCACAAATGCTGGAGGTGCTAAAGGGATCAGAAAACATACAGTAAAGCGAATCCCAGCACTCAAATTGAAGACGAGAGGGGAATTATGCAAAAGTGAATTTATTGGCTAGTACACTGCAAAAGGAACCTAACCAGAGCAACGGCACCAACGTTTCGGCATAAAGCCTTTTTCAAGGTCGTTGCATCACTGGTCAGAATATGGAAATGCGGGTCTCGGAGGACAACCGGAGGATTGCAAATAATGGTAAGGTTCCACACGTTTTTGCAGAGTATGCTCATGGGTGAAGGGGTGACAGGATCACAGTGTGAGGTGAGAGGACGCCTGCAGTGGAGGTCCGGGATTAGCATCAGTGGCAGGGAGACAGGCTTGGTGCCGTTGCTCTGGTTAGGTTCCTTTTGCAGTGTACTAGCCAATAAATTCACTTTTGTTTAATAGTTGGAGTCACGAATATAAGATGGTAAATTAATCACCAGGGGCTGGAGGTAGTGGTCCAAAAACCTACATGCTGGCTCGCAAAAATTGTTGTTACCGGAGACGATAGGTCTCCCTGGTGGGCATGTTAGGCTTTTATGCACCTTGGGAAGAAAATACATGGTTGGGGTGGTAGGAAATTTAACCAGTAATCCTTCAAATATGGATTTTGGAATGATACCCTTCTCATAAGCTGATTGAAGGATATCAAGGAGTTCGCCCTGAAAACGATTGGAGGGGCTACTTTTTAGTTTAGAATAGCATGACCTGTCGTTTAATTGCCTAAAGGCCTCTATCTCATACTTCTCCTTAGACCACGAAACGACATTTCCACCCTTATCAGCCTGTTTTCTAACTAGATCGTCCATTCTCTGGAGTTCCCTTAGAGCTTTTCGCTGTTGACCATTCAGATTATCATGAGTTCTTCTTCTGATAATCCTCTGAGCTCTTGGGACACTTATTTTGTAAACATATCAATAGAAGGACAGGCTGACAAAGGTGGGAAGGCAGTTGAGCATCTATTGATGTGTGCGGGGAACGTGGAACATGATCCACTATCCTGTTCCGCAAGGAGAGATTCCAGGACCCTTAGGGTATGTGCGCACGTTGCTTTTTACCTGCTTTTTACCTGCTTTTTTGCTGCTTTTTCTTCTGCGCTGTTTAATTCCAAAATGGATGTGTTCTTCTATTCAAGCAAAGTCTATGGGAATTTGGGTTTCTTGTTCACACTATGTTGTTCAAAATGCTGCCTTTTTGTGGCAGAACTTTGGTCAAAAACTCAGCTTTTCAAAGAAGCAACATGTCAATTGTTTTTGCCATTTGGGTTTTGCACTGCAAAGCTGAGTTTTTGACCAAAGTTCTGCCACAAAAAGGCAGCATTTTGAACAACATAGTGTGAACAAGAAACCCAAATTCCCATAGACTTTGCTTGAATAGAAGAACACATCCATTTTGGCATTAAACAGCGCAGAAGAAAAAGCAGCAAAAAAGCAGGTAAAAAGCAGGTAAAAAGCAACGTGCGCACATACCCTAAATGCTTCACGTTCATCTTTGGATAAATCCATGTCAGAACCATGATGTCTACTGGAATGATACTTTTTCAAGAGAACCTTACGGCTAAAAAGCTGCAGGTCTTTGACAGTGGTGAAATAGTCAAAGTTAGCTACCGGAGAGAAGGAGAGACCTAATTTTAAAACATCAGTCTGGTCCTTTGTAAGGATTCGATCAATGAGGTTAATTACCTTCAGTGAATCCAGTTGATCTCGGGCATTCCCTTTATCCAGATGTTTTTTCTTTTTGGATGAATTCCTGGTCTCCATGCGGTTGTAATTGTAGCCATATTTGCCTGGACCTTTTTTATGGCCCATGGATCTGAGAGAGCCCTCACCTGAAGATATAGAATCAATCGTATTTTGGGAAGATCTACTGATGGACCCAGATCGAGATGTCTGATTGTGATGCCACTTGAAAACAAGACCATTCTTGTAGTCATTGACATCACGCAGAAATTTTTGGCCCTTCAATTGCTTGATTTCAATTTCCCATTTATCAAGATCTAATTTTAAATCATTCTCAAGGGTTAACAGACTATCTTTAGACATATTTTGCTTAATTTCACCATTAATTTTCTCAATTTGCCTTTCAAGCTCTTCAATTTTGCGTTTGTCTGCTCCTATTAATAACTCAATCATAGTACGAGAGCAAATTTTGCAAGTTTCCTCCCATCTGGATTTGAATGTTAAGTCCTCAACTGGGTATGATGGAAAAATCTGGACACGAAGTCCTCTTGGGACTATGTCCCTGCTCAGATACTGTTCAAGTGAGGCCTTGTTCCACCAGGTTTTTAACCTTTTGTGCATGAGGCCCCTAAGTTGAACCTGCAGTTCACGACACTAGGGTGGGGGTGTGGGGTATTCACAAGTGGCAGTGGTGCCGGTGTCCGTGCCAAAAACGTCCTTGATCTGTGCTGCCCAATCTGCATCACGGCCACGAAAGTCCATTATAGGACCTGTATTCATCCAAAAAATGAGATAAATTAGATAACATGAAATACAGAAATGCATCATATGTGTATTATAGGTTGACCGAAACCACCATATCAACAATTTATGAACAAAATTGACTCAGTCCAAAAGTTTATATAATATAGCAATAATGCAAACAAGTGTTTGAAAAAATACAAAAGTATTTATTAATCAGTGTGACACATAAAGGACATGCACAGAAGAATAGTGAGTTAAAATCAAGACAGCAAGACAAGGGGCAGTGTTACAAGCGGTGGGGCCTTGTTTGGAATTATATATCCCACATAAAATGGGCCACAATGGAAAAAAGAAGGCTCAACCTTATAAACATGTTAGAAAACCATCATAGCAGGGATCAAATGGCAGTGATTTGTGGCATGGAAGTGAACCAGAATCTTAATGTGGTCATAAGCATGTATCAGAATAAATCACAAAGGATAAGTACTAGCAAGATATATATATATATATATATATATATATATATATATATATATATATATATATATATATATATATATATATATATATATATATATATATATATATATACTGGGTTGTACCCAGGTGGAAACAACCACCTAAATAACAAAGGTAAATTCCTGTGATTAAGAATGTATAACTGCTAATTGATAAATGGTATATGCAACAAGACTAAATAGTCTGGCCAGCCACAAAACAGTGCCATTAATACATCACATAGGCTAAATAGCCATTAAATAAACAAAGATCCACTGATCGCTGCAAGAAAAACAGGGAGCTAAATAGAGGGATAGATACACACACAGCTAAGTGGACTTTTAGCCAGAGAAGCAACAGATGTCCATGTCACATGTCCCTGCATTATAAAAACGGACATTTTGTTCCAGCACGGCATTATCTGCCTTCTGCGTCTGGATGTCAGTCACCTCTCACGCAGCTCCTGTCGCCGATACTACTGTGTACACTCTACACACAGCGCTATACAGAATAGAGATAGAAGTTTCTTTCAGCCCTTGTAAGGGCTAATTACAGCAGGCTCAGAGCCATAGGTGACAGTCAGGTCCGTGGAAAGAGTTTTGAACAGCTACAGATAAGAGCGTCTGTGTAGCTAAGGTCAGGGAGTTCCTTGCTGCAATTCACCATTAGGATGGATAGAAAGTGAGGCTTCCTTTCCTCTACACTGACCCACAACCCGGCCACTGTACCCTCCTGCCCTTTGCACACTCAAGCTCATTGTTACTAAGCCATTATACTAGCAAACACTGAGGAAACTTAGTGGCATCCTAAAAGTGGCTGTTGGACTTCAATAGTGTCCCACTAGTGCAAATCAATTTGCAGCACCTCTGCATTGCACACTCAAGCTCATTGTTACAAAGCCATTATATTACCAAACACTGAGGAAACTTAGTGGCATCCTAAAAGTGGCTGTTGGACTTCATTATTGTCCCACTAGTGCAAAGATATTTGCAGCACGTCTGCCTGCATTCCACACTCAAGCTCATTGTTACTAAGCCATTATACTAGCAAACACTGAGGAAACTTAGTGGCATCCTAAACGTGGCTGTTGGACTTCATTAGTGTCCCACTGGTGCAAATCTATTTGCAGCACCTCTGCATTGCACTCAAGCTCATTGTTCCAAAGCCATTAGAATACCAAACAGGGAGGAAACTTAGTGGCATCCTAAAAGTGGCTGTTGGACTTCATTAGTGTCCCACTGGTGCAAATCTATTTGCAGCACCTCTGCATTGCACACTCAAGCTCATTGTTACAAAGCCATTATAATACCAAACACTGAGGAACTTAGTGGCATCCTAAAAGTGGCTGTTGGACTTCATTAGTGTCCCACTGATGCAAATCTATTTGCAGCACCTCTGCATTGCACACTCAAGCTCATTGTTACAAAGCCATTATAATACCAAACACTGAGGAAACTTAGTGGCATTAAAAAGTGGCTGTTGGACTTCATTAGTGTCCCACTGGTGCAAATCTATTTGCAGCACCTCTGCATTCCACACTGAAACTCATTTTTACTAAGCTATTATAATACCAAACACTGAGGAAACTTAGTGGCATCCTAAAAGTGGCTGTTGGACTTCATTAGTGTCCCACTGGTGCACATCTATTTGCAGCACCTCTGCATTGCACACTCAAACTCATTTTTACTAAGCTATTATACTAGCAAACTGTGCTGCCAGTTTAAGGGCCATAGTTTCATTGTCCGGGATAGTTATTGTTGTTTATTCTGCTGTCAATAAAGGTAGACCACCGCTGCAATCTACACCACCTCTCAATTTTTACTACCACATATTAAGTGTACATTCTTGTTGCTAGCAAAATGAGTGGCAAAATGACAGATGCTGCTGGAAAGGGGAACAGGCGTGTTGGAAAAGGAAAAAAAGTTTGTGTCCGTGGGGAAGGAGGCAAAGCTCCATTAACATCTGCTGAAGATGGGCCATCTTCCAGCAAAAGTAAGATGTCTACTAGTGATGAGCGAGTATGCTTGTTACTACTCGGTACTCGCACGAGTATCACTGTACTCGGGCTACTTGGCGGGGACCGAGTAATCTCGCGATACTCGTGCTGTACTCGTGGTCTTCATCCCTGCATGTTGGCGCTCTTTTGAGAGCCAGCCCTCATGCAGGGATTGGCTGGCAGACCACTGCAATGCCACAGCCCTGTTAGTTGTGGAATTGCAGTGATTGGCCGGCCTACACAGCGTGACCGAGCCTTTATACCGGCGGGCGCGCTGTGCTCTGCAAACAGCCATCCAGTCAGTGCAGGGAGAGTGTTGCTGCTTCAGGGAAAGGTTTGCGGCCCTTTATAGTTATTTCCGTAGCAGGGCTGCAAACAGTGTGACCAGAAGTCCTTCTCAGGACTATTATAGTTGTATACAGGCAGGCAGGGTATAGCCAGGTCGGAGTACAGTAGGAGAGTCCTTCTCAGGACTATTGTTGCTGTATACAGGCAGGGTATAGCCAGGTCGGAATACAGGCTAGTGACCAGAAGAGTCCTTGTCAGGACTATTGTAGCAGTATACAGGTAGGCAGGCAGGCAGGCAGACAGGTTATATAGCCATTCCTAGTGGTGACCGTATACCAGCCTTCATCATATCTGGGGCTGGTGTACACAGTCTAAAACAGTCCTGATAGTGTCAGACTTCTCAGCAATTGTCGCTCCTAAAAACCTGTTAGGTTCTTAGTGCGTCCGTGCTTGCATTTACAAAACCGCACGTGTGTGCCTGTCGGTGGCAGCGTACAGGTGCACGTTTTGCACAAACTATTATATAACGCACAAGTCTAGTGTATAATACACGTCAGTCAGCAGTGTCTGATAGTGTCAGACTTCTCAGTAATTGTCGCTCCTAAAAACCTGTTAGGTTCTTAGTGCGTCCGTGCTTGCATTTAAAAACCGCATGTGTGTGCCTGTCAGTGGCAGCGTATAGGTGCACGTTTTGCACAAACTATTATATAACGCACAAGTCTAGTGTATAATACACGTCAGTCAGCAGTGTCTGATAGTGTCAGACTTCTCAGTAATTGTCGCTCCTAAAAACCTGTTAGGTTCTTATTGCATCCGTGCTTGCATTTAAAAACCGCACGTGTGTGCCTGTCGGTGGCAGCGTACAGGTGCACGTTTTGCACAAACTATTGTATAACGCACAAGTCTAGTGAATAATACACGTCAGTCAGCAGTGTCTGATAGTGTCAGACTTCTCAGTAATTGTCGCTCCTAAAAACCTGTTAGGTTCTTAGTGCGTCCATGCTTGCATTTAAAAACCGCACGTGTGTGCCTGTCGGTGGCAGCGTACAGGTGCACGTTTTGCACAAACTATTAAGTAACGCACAAGTCTAGTGAATAATACACGTCAGTCAGCAGTGTCTGATAGTGTCAGACTTCTCAGTAATTGTCGCTCCTAAAAACCTGTTAGGTTCTTAGTGCGTCCATGCTTGCATTTAAAAAACGCACGTGTGTGCCTGTCGGTGGCAGCGTACAGGTGCACGTTTTGCACAAACTATTAAGTAACGCACAAGTCTAGTGAATAATACACGTCAGTCAGCAGTGTCTGATAGTGTCAGACTTCTCAGTAATTGTCGCTCCTAAAAACCTGTTAGGTTCTTAGTGCGTCCATGGTTGCATTTAAAAAACGCACGTGTGTGCCTGTCGGTGGCAGCGTACAGGTGCACTTGTGTGCGTTTTGCACAAACTTGGATATAACGCACAAGTCTAGTGAATACACGTCAGCACAGCATTGCAAAATGTGCAAGGGCGTTGGCAACGAACAAGGAAGTGGACGTGATGGTGGTGCAGGCAGAGGCCGAGGTCGTGGGCAAGCTCTAATTTCACCACAACAAAGGGCCACATCTAGTCGCTCGCACGTCCTGTCCCAAATTCTTGGGGACCGCAGCAGTACACCGCTCTTGAACCAAGACCAGTGTCAACAGGTTGTTAGTTGGATAGCGGATAATGCTTCCAGTCAGATTGGCACCCCCACAAACACTCTGTCTTCCACACGGTCAAGTGTCAGTAGCCGTGATACTGCACCGCACATTTCAGAACCTGATCCTCCTTCCTAGCAGAAGGCTGAGTACACGTCCTCGGACATTACTGATCCCACACTTGGACACTCGGAAGAGCTGTTCACGTTTCCATTCGCACATTCTGGCCTCTCGCCAGCTCATGTTGAAGTGGGTCATGAGGAGATCGTATGTACAGATGCCCAAATATTTGAGCAGCCACGTTCTCACGAAGTTGGCAACGTGTCTCAACAAGGGGTGGACGATGATGAGACACAATTGTCAGGAAGTCAGGAGGAGGAGCAGGGTGCGGAAGAGGAAGACGATGTGGTGGATGATCCAGTAACTGACCCAACCTGGCAGGAGGATATGCAGAGCGAGGACAGCAGTGCACAGGGGGAGGGAGGCGCAGCATCCCAACAGGCAGTAAGAAGCAGGGTGGTGGCTCCAGGCAGAAGTCAGGCAACCGTTCCCCGGAACAACAACACGACACAAGGTGCCTGTACAAATGTTAGGTCTTCCCGAGTCTGGCAGTTTTTTAAGTTGGCTCCAGATGATTCTAAAAAGGCCATTTGCAACATCTGCCGTGCCAGCATCAGCAGGGGTACCAAAACTAGCAGCCTGACCACCACCAGCATGATCAGGCACATGTCAGCCAAGCACCCGACTTTGTGGGAAGTACAACAGAGTCGAGGAGCAGTGCTTGCTGATGTCACTGCTACGTCTTCGCTTGTTGTGCATGCGAGCCAATCCCCTGTCCATGCTGCCTGCGAACAAGCCTCCTCCGGTCCTGCACCTGCAGTTGCCTACGCAACACCATCATCAAGCACGTCCTTGTCCCAGCGCAGCGTTCAGTTATCCAATCAGCAAACCTTTGAACGCAGGCGCAAATACACTGCAAACGCCCCACATGCCACAGTTCTAAATGCTAACATTTCGCGACTGCTTGCGCTGGAAATGTTGCCTTTTAGGCTGGTGGAGACAGAAGCATTCCGCGACCTGATGGCGGCAGCTGTCCCACGTTACTCGGTCCCCAGCCGCCACTATTTCTCCCGGTGTGCCGTCCCCGCATTGCATAACCACGTGTCACAAAAAATCACACATGCCCTGAACAACGCTGTTTCACCCAAAGTCCACCTAACCACAGACACGTGGACAAGTGCTTGTGGGCAAAGCCGCTACATCTCGTTGACGGCACACTGGGTTAATATTGTGGAAGCTGGGACCCAGTCTGAGCGAGGGACGGAACACGTCCTTCCCACACCAAGGTTTGCAGGCCCTACCTCAGTCAGGGTTTCACCCACACTCTACAGCTCCGGAATGTCATGCTCTTCAGCCTCCTCCTCCTCCTGCACATCCTAATCCACTTTACCCTCCACACCAGTCCCAAGCTGGAAGCACTGCAGCACTGCCTCGGCGAAGTGGCAACAGGCTGTGCTGAAGCTAATCTGCATAGGTGACAAACCCCACAATGCAAAAGAGGTGTGGACAGCTCTGAAACAGCAGGCAGATCACTGGCTCACACCTCTGAACCTAAAGCCAGGAAAGGTCGTGTGTGACAATGGCTAGAACCTGGTGGCGGCTTTGAGGCGAGGCCAGCTGACACATGTTCCATGCGTGGCCCATGTGCTCAACCTCGTGGTTCAGCGGTTTCTAAAGTCATACCCAGAGCTGTCTGATCTGCTGGTAAAAGTTCGCTGCCTGTCTGCACATTTTCGAAAGTCACCTACTGCTTCAGCCGGCCTTGCCGGCTTTCAGCGCCGTTTGCATCTTCCGACTCACAGACTGGTGTGTGATGTTCCCACGCGTTGGAATTCAAATCTGCACATGTTGGTCAGGATATGTGAGCAGAAGAGGGCAGTTGTTGAGTACCTACAACACCTAAGCCGTCGGGAAATGGGTCAAACTCCACACATAACACCTGAGGAGTGGAGATGGATGTCCGACCTATGTACCATCCTCCAAAACTTTGAGGACTCCACCAAGATGGTGAGTGGTGATGACACCATTATTAGCGTCACCATACCGCTTCTCTGCCTTCTAAAAAGGTCTCTGCTCAAAAACAAACATGATGCATTGCAGGCGGAGCGCGATGAGTTGGAGCAAGAAACAGTAGTGGGTGTGGGTGATAACACACAGCCCAGCCTCGTCTCATCACAACGTGCAGTGGAGGACTATGACGAGGAGGAGGATGAAGACATGGAGCAACTCTCCGGCCAAATTGAGGATATGACATGCGCACCAGTCACATCCTCGGTTCAGCGTGGCTGGCCAGAGGACAGGGTAGATGAGGAGGAGGAGGACAGCATGTTCAGTCATCGTGTTGGTCAGGATACTGAAGCACTGGCTGTTAAGAGTCTGGCGCACATGGCTGACTTTATGGTAAGCTGCTTGTCTCGTGACCCTCGCGTTAAGAACATCTTGGCCGACAATCATTACTGGTTGGTAACACTGTTAGACCCACGCTACAAGGAGAACTTTATGTCTCTTATTCCCGAGGCGGAGAGGTCAGCCAAAATGCAGCAGTTCCGGAAGGCCATAGTCACGGAAGTAGGCAAAGCATTCCCCTCACAAAACGCTAGCGGCATAGGTCAGGAATCAGTGGACAACCAAGGCGTACAGCCGAGAGGGGCACAAGTCCAATCAGCCAGAGGTAGGGGAACAGTCTTTAAAATGTGGGACAGTTTTCTCAGCCCCTCACGTACCACAGTCCCTGAGGTGCGGGATAGTGCCACAAGAAATCCTAAGTTTGCCCAGATGCTCAAGGAGTACCTTGCAGATCGAACAACTGTACTCCGACATTCCTCTGTGCCTTACAATTATTGGGTATCCAAGGTGGACATGTGGCATGAATTGGCTCTCTACGCCTTGGAAGTCCTGGCCTGCCCTGCCGCTAGCGTTTTGTCAGAGCGTGTTTTTAGTGCCGCAGGTGGAATCATTACAGATAAACGCACCCGCCTGTCAACTGAAAATGCTGACAGGCTGACTCTGATCAAGATGAACAAGGGTTGGATTGGGCCAGACTTCACCACACCACCAGCAAATGACAGCGAAATTTAAAGTTTGTAACGGGAATTTGCCATGTACCTCCACTCACCCATGGGTACACACTTCTGGACTTTGGATAATCGCTGGACTGCTCTTCCTTCTCCTCATGCGCCACCATGATGACCGTTACAATAGTTAGGCCTTTGTTTCAGGTATACCCCCAGTGGTAAATTTTTTCGCCCATTCTTTCAGAATGGACATTACAACGACAGGAGACCCGCTCCTTTGCAATGGGAACAATGTTTTGAGGCCCTCATGCACGTCTCTATCCAGGGACAATGTGGAGCCTCCCAATTTTTGGCTGCCCTGCCTAAGGGCTATACTACAATAGACCCACTTCCTGACAATGGACACTTCAGGTTTACAGGCCCTCATGCACGTCTCTATCCAGGGACAATGTGGAGCCTCCCATTTTTTTGCTGCCCTGCCTAAAGGCTATACTACAATAGACCCACTTCCTGACAATGGACACTTCAGGTTTACAGGCCCTCATGCACGTCTCTATCCAGGGACAATGTGGAGCCTCCCAATTTTTGGCTGCCCTGCCTAAGGGCTATACTACAATAGACCCACTTCCTGACAATGGACACTTCAGGTTTACAGGCCCTCATGCACGTCTCTATCCAGGGACAACATGGAGCCTCCCAATTTTTGGCTGCCCTGCCAAAGGGCTATACTACAATAGACCCACTTCCTTACAATGGGCACTTCAGGGTTACAGGCCCTCATGCACGTCTCTATCCAGGGACAATGTGGAGCCTCCCAATTTTTGGATGCCCTGCCAAAGGGCTATACTACAATAGACCCACTTCTTCAAAATGGGCACATTAGACTCAAGAGGCCTTCATGTATGTCTCTTCTCAGGGACATTGAAGTGCCACACAATGTTTTCACGTAAAATCTTTCATATAATCTCCAAAAGTAACATACACCAGCTCTATCTCACTATTGGGTATGTGCCCTTAACATTTCCGCCATGAAAATTCATTTTGGTGTAATTTTGGAAGGTTTTCTGGTGAGTCCGTAAAAATGGCGTAAAACGCGGACAAAATTGTTCACAGCTGTGACTTTTGAGTGATAAATGCTTCAAGGGGTCTTCCCCATGCTGTTGCCATGTCATTTGAGCACTCTTCTGAGACTTTTGTGACATTTTTAGGGTTTCTACATGCTGCCGGGGGTCATTTCATAAAAATACTCGGGTCTCCCATAGGATAACATTGGGCTCGGTGCTCGGGCCGAGTACACGAGTATCTTGGGATGCTCGGCCCGAGCCTCGAGCACCCGAGCTTTTTAGTACTCGCTCATCACTAATGTCTACTACTTTCCGTAGACAATCGGATGTGCTCCCTTTTGTACGAACATGAACAACTGGAACAAAGGTAGATGTTGCCCAAAAAAAGAAAATGCTTGAATGGATCTCAAGTGGTCCAACAAGTTCCCTCTCCTCCACCTCAACTACCGCATCAAAAAAACACCAGTCCTCTGAGTTGTCATCCCAATCACACTTGCTTTCTCCCAGCTCTCAAGTTTCCATCCGCCCTGCACAGTATGGTGGAACAGAGATGGCTGAGTCTGCAGAGCTGTTCAGTCACACTATAGCTTGGGAATCAGAGGTCTGCTCCCAAGCTACAGTGAGTACAGACCAGGAAATGGTCTGCAGTGATGCCCTTAAACTTTGTGACTCAGATTCAGGCCATGATGACCAAGTTTCTGAGCATAATGTTGACCCTTATTCACAAACTGAAACACCTGTTGTAATAGACAATGAGGAACATACTAATGATGATGAGACGCAGATACCAGATTGGGATGACAACTTAAATGTTCGTTCAGGGCAGGAAGAGGCTTGGTCTGAGGGGGAGGGGAGTGCAAACACAACGCTTAATAAGGAACTTCTAGATCCCACCTACTGTCAACCCACAGTCAGGCACTCGAGGATGTCAACAGAGGCTGTGGAGGAGGATGTTACTGACGACAAAGTTACCTTGCGCCTTCCTGGACAGAGGAGGAGTACTGGTAGACCGTCTACAACTGCATCCTCAGCCACCACTCTGCCTCAGAGCACTAGTCGGGGTGGCTCAGCAGGTCGCATGCCTTCTAAGCCTTGCCTAGCCTGGTCCTTTTTTGACATAGAAAAAGATCGCCCAAATCATGTGATATGTAAAATTTGTCTTGAATCTGTTGGTAGAGGGCAAAACCTCAGCAGTTAGACAACTTCTTCTTTTAATCGTCCCATGAATAAATATCATATGTCCCAGTTGGAAGCTCACCATGCTGCAATGCGGCCTAGCGGAGCAGACCATCCACCGCCTGCCCCTTCAAGTGCATCCGCGCGCTCTTCATCTTCTAGGACTGTGGGGACAGCTGTCACACCTGGTTTAACACGCACAACTTCCACCACTGTAACCGCAATAGGCAGTTTGCTTGGTAAGTCGTCAGTTGGTTTGGAAGGGGAAACAAGTGCGTGTGTACAGCTCTCTCAGACATTGATAGCACCAACGTTGGATGAAGGCAACATCATGTCTACGCCTGCACTTTCCTCACAAACCTGCATTTTTCCAGGGACACCCTACTCAACACCGTCTCCACACAGCAGCCAGATCTCTGTCCCTCAGATGTGGACAAACAAAAGGCCATTTCCTGTGACCCATGACAAAGCTAAGAGGTTGACTTTATCCCTCTGTAAGCTCTTGGCTACCGAAATGCTGCCTTTCCGCCTGGTGGACACACAGGATTTTAGAGACCTTATGTCTGTCGCTGTGCCCCAGTACCAGATGCCCAGTCGCCACTACTTCTCTAAGAAAGATGTGTCTGCGCTACACCAGCTTATCGCACACAACATCACCGCTTCCTTGAGAAACTTTGTGTGAGAATGGATGCATTTCACCACCGATACTTGGACCAATAAGCATGGACAGGGACATTACATTTCGCTGACTCGGCACTGGGTAGCTATGGTGATAGATGTTGAAGGGTCTGCTGCACAAGTCTTGCCGTCCCCACGACTTGTGTGTCAATCCTCTGTCTGTCCAAGTTCCTCCACTGCTTCTGCCTCCTCAACCTCGTCTAGGTCTTCCACCTCCGCCCCAAGCCTGCCTGGTCAGGCCACCAGCATTGTAACTGCGCAGAAGGAATCACGCACCCCTCATTACTATGCTGGCAGCAGAGCGCAACGGCATCAGGCGTTCTTTGTCTTGAAATGTCTTGGAAATAAGAGTCACACAGCGGCTGAGTTGTGGGCAGCTGTGGAGACTGAGTTTGGTAAATGGTTGTCTCCACTCAACCTGCAGCCTGGTAAGGCCGTGTGCGACAATGCTGCAAACCTGGGTGCGGCCCTTCGCCTGGGCAAGGTGACATAAGTGCCTTGTATGGCTCACGTGTTGAACCTTGTTGTCCAGCAATTTTTAACACACTATCCCGGCCTAGATGGCCTTCTGAACAGGGCACGAAAACTGTCTGCTCACTTCCGCCATTCAACCGCCACAGCTGAGCGACTTGCATCGCTCCAGAAGTCTTTCGGCCTGCCGGTTCATCGCCTGAAATGTGATGTGCCGACACGCTGGAATTCGACTCTCCACATGTTACAGCGACTGTGGCAGCACCGCCGAGCCCTGGTGCAATACGTCATGACGTATAGCCTGGGCCAACGAGATGCAGAGGTGGGGCAGATCACCCTGATGGAGTGGTCTCAGATCAAGGACCTATGCACCCTTCTGCACAGTTTCGACATGGTGACGAATATGTTTAGCGCTGACAATGCCATTATCAGCATGACAATTCCAGTCATTTACATGCTAGAGCACACGCTAAACACTATTCGGACTCAGGGGGTGGGACAACAGGAAGGGGAGGAACTACAGGAGGATTCATATGCGCAAGAGACAACAACATCACCAAGGTCCAGACGTTCATCATCACCAAGGCGGCAGGCATGGGACCATGGGGGACAGGGATCAACAAGGGCGCATGGTAGCAGGCGTAATGCTGAGGAAGGTGCAGGAGAACATGAAGAAATGGAGGATGAACTGTCCATGGACGTGGAAGACTCAGCGGATGAGGGAGACCCTGGTCAAATTTCAGTTGAAAGAGGTTGGGGGGAGTAGTCAGAGGAAGAAATAACGGTTAGCACCTCTATGCCACAAACACAGCGTGGACTTGGTCCGAATGGCTGCGCCAGACACATGAGCGCCTTCTTGCTGTACTACCTCCAACATGACCCTCGTATTGTCAAAATTAGAAGTGATGATGAGTACTGGCTTGCCACACTAGTAGATCCCCGGTACAAGTCCAAATTTTGTGACATAAATCCGGCCATAGAAAGGGACGCACGTGTATCAGCAAAAGCTGTTACTCGATCTTAACTCGGCTTTTCCACAAAACACCCGTGGTGCACGGAGTGAATCTCCCAGTTGTAACTCGACAAACATGGGACGGTCTCGTCATCTTCAACAGTCTAACCGTACCAGCAGCACCGTATCTGGTAACAGCAATTTTATTGAATCTTTTCATACTTTTTTTAGACCATCCTTTGCAAGGCCACCAGAGACAACAAGTCTGACACATAGTCAACGGCTGGAGAGGATGATACAGGAGTATCTCCAAATGAACATCAATGCCATGACTTTGCAACTGGAGCCTTGCTCATTTTGGGCTTCAAATTTTGAAAAATGGCCAGAGCTCTCCACTTACGCCTTGGAGATCTTGTCATGTCCAGCTGCCAGCGTTGTCTCAGAACATGTCTTCAGTGCTGCTGGGTGTGTGCTGACAGATAAACGCACGCGTTTGTCCAGTGACAATGTGGACAGACTAACGTTCATCAAAATGAACAAGTCATGGATCCACAAGGAATTTACTACCCCTCATCCTGGGGAGAGTAAATGCTTGTGTATTTTGAATGTGCTTGATGCAAATCTAGCTGTGAAGTGTACAACTGGGGCACAAGTGCTGCCACTGAAGGGGTGGGTGTGTGTGTCGCCCAATTTTTGGAAAAAAAGGGAGACTCCGCTTGGAGTCACCTTGCGGTGTTTTAGATGATTTTAGAAGGGCATGCCATGCCTATATCTGTGTCTCTTCCTCTTTTTCCTCGTAACGCTGTTTTGTTTTCGCATGAGAATTTGTTCTTGTCACTTTCCCATGTGTTTGTGTTGTTTTGTGAGTTGTTTCTCATCTTTTGGACACCTTTGAGGGTGTTTTCTAGGTGTTTTTATGTGTTTGTGATTGCCTCCCATTGTTTCCTATGTGGTTCGAGTGGTTCGCCGAACCGGGTCACCGAACCGAACTTGAACGAGACCTCCGTTCGGCGAACCGAACTCAAGCCGAACCACGACCGGTTCGCTCATCTCTAGTAATTACATACATTACTATCTGAAAATCTGAATATTTCATTTACACAGACACAAAAGGGCTATCTTCAAAGCAGAGGTTATCATATGACTTGCTGATTACATCTCTAATATTTGAATAATTATGCAAGCTTATATTCTTAACATAGAAACTCCAGTGCACACATTGTACCCATATCCCACTGACCCAGCACACAAAAGATTTCTATTTTCCACCAAGTAATCTATAGATCGGGTTTACACAAGCGTATAAAAAATTGTCAAGGTTTCATTCAGAAAACTCAGACGATCTCTTTTCTCACTTATCATCCATGTGCAGTCCATATATAATCTGTATTCTAAGAGCAGCAGCTATTAAAGGATGGTCTGGCACTTAAAATGTATTTCCTAACTTTTTATTCCTACCTCACTATAGATGAGCGAACTTGTTCAAATAAGGTTCACCAATTTCAAATTCGGCACAAGCCTTGCCTATTTGGATTTGTGTTCTGAAGCCCAAGCAATGTACAGCTTTGTTTGTTAAATGTTTGCAGTTGTACTAATGCTTTTCTTCTATGTTATTATGACTTTGGCTAGGATAATGGGACTGCATGATGAGTAGGGGGGTGGTGTTTGATGAGAGAATTACTTACCAGTCTCCACTAGTGTTGAGCGAGTATGCTTGTCACTACTCGGTACTCGCACGAGTATCACTGTACTCGGGCTACTCGGCGGGGACCGAGTAATCTCGCGATACTTGTGCTGTACTCGTCGTCTTCATCCCTGCATGTTGGCGCTCTTTTTAGAGCCAGCCCTCATGCAGGGATTGGCTGGCAGACCACTGCAATGCCACAGCCCCGTTAGTTGTGGAATTGCAGTGATTGGCCGGCCTACACAGCGTGACCGAGCCTTTATACCGGCGGGCGCGCTGTGCTCTGCACACAGCCATCCAGACAGTCACTGCAGGGAGAGTGCTGCTGCTTCAGGGAAAGGTTTGCGGCCCTTTATAGTTATTTCCGTAGCAGGGCTGCAAACAGTGTGACCAGATGTCCTTCTCAGGACTATTGTAGTTGTATACAGGCAGGCAGGGTATAGCCAGGTCGGCGTACAGAAGCAGAGTCCTTCTCAGGACTATTGTAGTTGTATACAGGCAGGCAGAGTATAGCCAGGTCGGAGTACAGGAGCAGAGTCCTTCTCAGGACTATTGTTGCTGTATACAGGCAGGGCAGGCAGGGTATAGCCAGGTTGGAATACAGGCTAGTGACCAGAAGAGTCCTTCTCAGGACTATTGTAGCTGTATACAGGCAGGCAGGCAGGGTATATAGCCATTCCTAGTGGTGACCGTATACCAGCCTTCATCATATCTGGGGCTGGTGTACACAGTCTAAAACATTCCTGATAGTGTCAGACTTCTCAGTAATTGTCGCTCCTAAAAACTTGTTAGGTTCTTAGTGCGTCCATGCTTGCATTTAAAAACCGCACGTGTGTGCCTGTCGGTGGCAGCGTACAGGTACACGTTTTGCACAAACTAGTATATAACGCACAAGTCTAGTGAATAATACATGTCAGTCAGCAGTGTCTGATAGTGTCAAACTTCTCAGTAATTGTCGCTCCTAAAAACCTGTTAGGTTCTTATTGCGTCCGTGCTTGCATTTAAAAAACGCACGTGTGTGGCAGTCGGTGGCAGCGTA
>NW_027445388.1:0-32667 GCF_048569485.1 Anomaloglossus baeobatrachus | reverse complement strand
GGTCATGATAGACATTGAGCTTCTGAGCTCAATTGGGGACAGTCATGGGTGATGAATGTTTGCAACCTACTGCGAAGCCTCATACCGCAATATAAGGAACGTCAAATACTAAGAAAGGGCGGCCTATGAAAGAATTACTACTTTCAATAAGTACACTTAAACGGCTAATTGGGAATAGAAAAACTGTAAAAAGCCCTCTGAGAAAGCCCCCCTCTAACCTTTGATAGTAAGCTTTTCTGTAGTCTGCCTGTTGATGTATTTTCCGTTTGAACTGTGCACAACATGAAGAGACGGAACACTGGCGGCTTGTCACAATGCCCCCCGATGACATCACAATAGCGCTGCTGCCTAGAAAACAAGCTGCGCAGAAGAAGTTGTTCTTTGGGTGGGAGGGTGGGCTAGTGGAAGGAGGGGGCAATCTCTTTTTTTCCCGGGTGGTAGGGGGATGACAGGAGAAGGGAAGCGGGTGGTGAGAAAGGTACAGAGGGCAGGGTTTGGGGGCTGGGAAGGAAAGGGAAAAGATTAGGGTTTGGGGATGATGAAAGGGCTTTCTACGGGTAAGGATGGCAAAGGGTGGCAGTGACGGAAAGTCAGGCAACCTGTCCTGTCCGTCTTTTTGTATCGTGAATTGGAAAGACTGCAAGGGGGAGGGGAGTTGCTTGCGCCCTAAAGGAGGAGTTATTCAGATTCATTGCAGTGGGCGGCGGCTGCAAAACGCACCATTCTTCTTGTTTTGGCTCTGCAAAGCAGCCTTTTCAAGGGTTGGCTTGGGTGACAAAATGTCTTGTGTAGGCGTGGGTTTGTCTCCCTCTCGCTCTCTCTCCCTAAGATGTGTCCGGCATAGGCCAGGGTGCCACTCGAGGCCCAAACCAATTCTGGTTATCGCTTCTCGGCCTTTTGGCTAAGATCAAGTGTAGTATCTGTTCTTATCAGTTTAATATCTGATACGTCCCCTATCTGGGGACCATATATTAAATGGATTTTTAGAACAGGGAGATGGAAAAAGAGCTTGCTCTGTCCACTCCACGCATTGACCTGGTATTGCAGTACCTCCAGGAACGGTGCACCCCTTCTTAACCCAGTTTCCAAAAGCAGAACTCAATTCACCTGATTCATATTAGCCCGATTTAATGAATTGGAAGAAAGCATACGTCTTCATATGCACCTCAATTTGGCCCATTCACTTTTCACACTTCCTCCTTTTGTTTTTTATCTTTCACACTTTTGACTTTCTTTATTCATCCAAATAGCAAACTCATCACCACTCAACCTGACCAACTCGGCTATGTCCCCGTGCTGCAGTTCTCTGTCTTATCTAGATCATTTGCAATTGAATGGAATAGATCCCTTTTGGACAAAGTGGATTCACCTGCTGCTGCAGTGACCACAGGTGTGATAACATCTAGAATTGGCATCTGGTGCGATCTCTCCGCTTCCACTCCAAAGAAAGTTACCTGTTTATTCCTATCATGCATTGGTTTTTGGGGTTTTCTTTGAGTAATGATGATCTCTTTAGTAGTCTGTTGGCGCCCTCTCCTGGAGGAATAGTTTGCTTGCTCTTGGACATTCTAAAAGAGAGGTCATGATAGACATTGAGCTTCTGAGCTCAATTGGGGACAGTCATGGGTGATGAATGTTTGCAACCTACTGCGAAGCCTCATATCGCAATATAAGGAACGTCAAATACTAAGAAAGGGCGGCCTATGAAAGAATTACTACTTTCAATAAGTACACTTAAACGGCTAATTGGGAATAGAAAAACTGTAAAAAGCCCTCTGAGAAAGCCCCCCTCTAACCTTTGATAGTAAGCTTTTCTGTAGTCTGCCTGTTGATGTATTTTCCGTTTGAACTGTGCACAACATGAAGAGACGGAACACTGGCGGCTTGTCACAATGCCCCCCGATGACATCACAATAGCGCTGCTGCCTAGAAAACAAGCTGCGCAGAAGAAGTTGTTCTTTGGGTGGGAGGGTGGGCTAGTGGAAGGAGGGGGCAATCTCTTTTTTTCCCGGGTGGTAGGGGGATGACAGGAGAAGGGAAGCGGGTGGTGAGAAAGGTACAGAGGGCAGGGTTTGGGGGCTGGGAAGGAAAGGGAAAAGATTAGGGTTTGGGGATGATGAAAGGGCTTTCTACGGGTAAGGATGGCAAAGGGTGGCAGTGACGGAAAGTCAGGCAACCTGTCCTGTCCGTCTTTTTGTATCGTGAATTGGAAAGACTGCAAGGGGGAGGGGAGTTGCTTGCGCCCTAAAGGAGGAGTTATTCAGATTCATTGCAGTGGGCGGCGGCTGCAAAACGCACCATTCTTCTTGTTTTGGCTCTGCAAAGCAGCCTTTTCAAGGGTTGGCTTGGGTGACAAAATGTCTTGTGTAGGCGTGGGTTTGTCTCCCTCTCGCTCTCTCTCCCTAAGATGTGTCCGGCATAGGCCAGGGTGCCACTCGAGGCCCAAACCAATTCTGGTTATCGCTTCTCGGCCTTTTGGCTAAGATCAAGTGTAGTATCTGTTCTTATCAGTTTAATATCTGATACGTCCCCTATCTGGGGACCATATATTAAATGGATTTTTAGAACAGGGAGATGGAAAAAGAGCTTGCTCTGTCCACTCCACGCATTGACCTGGTATTGCAGTACCTCCAGGAACGGTGCACCCCTTCTTAACCCAGTTTCCAAAAGCAGAACTCAATTCACCTGATTCATATTAGCCCGATTTAATGAATTGGAAGAAAGCATACGTCTTCATATGCACCTCAATTTGGCCCATTCACTTTTCACACTTCCTCCTTTTGTTTTTTATCTTTCACACTTTTGACTTTCTTTATTCATCCAAATAGCAAACTCATCACCACTCAACCTGACCAACTCGGCTATGTCCCCGTGCTGCAGTTCTCTGTCTTATCTAGATCATTTGCAATTGAATGGAATAGATCCCTTTTGGACAAAGTGGATTCACCTGCTGCTGCAGTGACCACAGGTGTGATAACATCTAGAATTGGCATCTGGTGCGATCTCTCCGCTTCCACTCCAAAGAAAGTTACCTGTTTATTCCTATCATGCATTGGTTTTTGGGGTTTTCTTTGAGTAATGATGATCTCTTTAGTAGTCTGTTGGCGCCCTCTCCTGGAGGAATAGTTTGCTTGCTCTTGGACATTCTAAAAGAGAGGTCATGATAGACATTGAGCTTCTGAGCTCAATTGGGGACAGTCATGGGTGATGAATGTTTGCAACCTACTGCGAAGCCTCATACCGCAATATAAGGAACGTCAAATACTAAGAAAGGGCGGCCTATGAAAGAATTACTACTTTCAATAAGTACACTTAAACGGCTAATTGGGAATAGAAAAACTGTAAAAAGCCCTCTGAGAAAGCCCCCCTCTAACCTTTGATAGTAAGCTTTTCTGTAGTCTGCCTGTTGATGTATTTTCCGTTTGAACTGTGCACAACATGAAGAGACGGAACACTGGCGGCTTGTCACAATGCCCCCCGATGACATCACAATAGCGCTGCTGCCTAGAAAACAAGCTGCGCAGAAGAAGTTGTTCTTTGGGTGGGAGGGTGGGCTAGTGGAAGGAGGGGGCAATCTCTTTTTTTCCCGGGTGGTAGGGGGATGACAGGAGAAGGGAAGCGGGTGGTGAGAAAGGTACAGAGGGCAGGGTTTGGGGGCTGGGAAGGAAAGGGAAAAGATTAGGGTTTGGGGATGATGAAAGGGCTTTCTACGGGTAAGGATGGCAAAGGGTGGCAGTGACGGAAAGTCAGGCAACCTGTCCTGTCCGTCTTTTTGTATCGTGAATTGGAAAGACTGCAAGGGGGAGGGGAGTTGCTTGCGCCCTAAAGGAGGAGTTATTCAGATTCATTGCAGTGGGCGGCGGCTGCAAAACGCACCATTCTTCTTGTTTTGGCTCTGCAAAGCAGCCTTTTCAAGGGTTGGCTTGGGTGACAAAATGTCTTGTGTAGGCGTGGGTTTGTCTCCCTCTCGCTCTCTCTCCCTAAGATGTGTCCGGCATAGGCCAGGGTGCCACTCGAGGCCCAAACCAATTCTGGTTATCGCTTCTCGGCCTTTTGGCTAAGATCAAGTGTAGTATCTGTTCTTATCAGTTTAATATCTGATACGTCCCCTATCTGGGGACCATATATTAAATGGATTTTTAGAACAGGGAGATGGAAAAAGAGCTTGCTCTGTCCACTCCACGCATTGACCTGGTATTGCAGTACCTCCAGGAACGGTGCACCCCTTCTTAACCCAGTTTCCAAAAGCAGAACTCAATTCACCTGATTCATATTAGCCCGATTTAATGAATTGGAAGAAAGCATACGTCTTCATATGCACCTCAATTTGGCCCATTCACTTTTCACACTTCCTCCTTTTGTTTTTTATCTTTCACACTTTTGACTTTCTTTATTCATCCAAATAGCAAACTCATCACCACTCAACCTGACCAACTCGGCTATGTCCCCGTGCTGCAGTTCTCTGTCTTATCTAGATCATTTGCAATTGAATGGAATAGATCCCTTTTGGACAAAGTGGATTCACCTGCTGCTGCAGTGACCACAGGTGTGATAACATCTAGAATTGGCATCTGGTGCGATCTCTCCGCTTCCACTCCAAAGAAAGTTACCTGTTTATTCCTATCATGCATTGGTTTTTGGGGTTTTCTTTGAGTAATGATGATCTCTTTAGTAGTCTGTTGGCGCCCTCTCCTGGAGGAATAGTTTGCTTGCTCTTGGACATTCTAAAAGAGAGGTCATGATAGACATTGAGCTTCTGAGCTCAATTGGGGACAGTCATGGGTGATGAATGTTTGCAACCTACTGCGAAGCCTCATACCGCAATATAAGGAACGTCAAATACTAAGAAAGGGCGGCCTATGAAAGAATTACTACTTTCAATAAGTACACTTAAACGGCTAATTGGGAATAGAAAAACTGTAAAAAGCCCTCTGAGAAAGCCCCCCTCTAACCTTTGATAGTAAGCTTTTCTGTAGTCTGCCTGTTGATGTATTTTCCGTTTGAACTGTGCACAACATGAAGAGACGGAACACTGGCGGCTTGTCACAATGCCCCCCGATGACATCACAATAGCGCTGCTGCCTAGAAAACAAGCTGCGCAGAAGAAGTTGTTCTTTGGGTGGGAGGGTGGGCTAGTGGAAGGAGGGGGCAATCTCTTTTTTTCCCGGGTGGTAGGGGGATGACAGGAGAAGGGAAGCGGGTGGTGAGAAAGGTACAGAGGGCAGGGTTTGGGGGCTGGGAAGGAAAGGGAAAAGATTAGGGTTTGGGGATGATGAAAGGGCTTTCTACGGGTAAGGATGGCAAAGGGTGGCAGTGACGGAAAGTCAGGCAACCTGTCCTGTCCGTCTTTTTGTATCGTGAATTGGAAAGACTGCAAGGGGGAGGGGAGTTGCTTGCGCCCTAAAGGAGGAGTTATTCAGATTCATTGCAGTGGGCGGCGGCTGCAAAACGCACCATTCTTCTTGTTTTGGCTCTGCAAAGCAGCCTTTTCAAGGGTTGGCTTGGGTGACAAAATGTCTTGTGTAGGCGTGGGTTTGTCTCCCTCTCGCTCTCTCTCCCTAAGATGTGTCCGGCATAGGCCAGGGTGCCACTCGAGGCCCAAACCAATTCTGGTTATCGCTTCTCGGCCTTTTGGCTAAGATCAAGTGTAGTATCTGTTCTTATCAGTTTAATATCTGATACGTCCCCTATCTGGGGACCATATATTAAATGGATTTTTAGAACAGGGAGATGGAAAAAGAGCTTGCTCTGTCCACTCCACGCATTGACCTGGTATTGCAGTACCTCCAGGAACGGTGCACCCCTTCTTAACCCAGTTTCCAAAAGCAGAACTCAATTCACCTGATTCATATTAGCCCGATTTAATGAATTGGAAGAAAGCATACGTCTTCATATGCACCTCAATTTGGCCCATTCACTTTTCACACTTCCTCCTTTTGTTTTTTATCTTTCACACTTTTGACTTTCTTTATTCATCCAAATAGCAAACTCATCACCACTCAACCTGACCAACTCGGCTATGTCCCCGTGCTGCAGTTCTCTGTCTTATCTAGATCATTTGCAATTGAATGGAATAGATCCCTTTTGGACAAAGTGGATTCACCTGCTGCTGCAGTGACCACAGGTGTGATAACATCTAGAATTGGCATCTGGTGCGATCTCTCCGCTTCCACTCCAAAGAAAGTTACCTGTTTATTCCTATCATGCATTGGTTTTTGGGGTTTTCTTTGAGTAATGATGATCTCTTTAGTAGTCTGTTGGCGCCCTCTCCTGGAGGAATAGTTTGCTTGCTCTTGGACATTCTAAAAGAGAGGTCATGATAGACATTGAGCTTCTGAGCTCAATTGGGGACAGTCATGGGTGATGAATGTTTGCAACCTACTGCGAAGCCTCATACCGCAATATAAGGAACGTCAAATACTAAGAAAGGGCGGCCTATGAAAGAATTACTACTTTCAATAAGTACACTTAAACGGCTAATTGGGAATAGAAAAACTGTAAAAAGCCCTCTGAGAAAGCCCCCCTCTAACCTTTGATAGTAAGCTTTTCTGTAGTCTGCCTGTTGATGTATTTTCCGTTTGAACTGTGCACAACATGAAGAGACGGAACACTGGCGGCTTGTCACAATGCCCCCCGATGACATCACAATAGCGCTGCTGCCTAGAAAACAAGCTGCGCAGAAGAAGTTGTTCTTTGGGTGGGAGGGTGGGCTAGTGGAAGGAGGGGGCAATCTCTTTTTTTCCCGGGTGGTAGGGGGATGACAGGAGAAGGGAAGCGGGTGGTGAGAAAGGTACAGAGGGCAGGGTTTGGGGGCTGGGAAGGAAAGGGAAAAGATTAGGGTTTGGGGATGATGAAAGGGCTTTCTACGGGTAAGGATGGCAAAGGGTGGCAGTGACGGAAAGTCAGGCAACCTGTCCTGTCCGTCTTTTTGTATCGTGAATTGGAAAGACTGCAAGGGGGAGGGGAGTTGCTTGCGCCCTAAAGGAGGAGTTATTCAGATTCATTGCAGTGGGCGGCGGCTGCAAAACGCACCATTCTTCTTGTTTTGGCTCTGCAAAGCAGCCTTTTCAAGGGTTGGCTTGGGTGACAAAATGTCTTGTGTAGGCGTGGGTTTGTCTCCCTCTCGCTCTCTCTCCCTAAGATGTGTCCGGCATAGGCCAGGGTGCCACTCGAGGCCCAAACCAATTCTGGTTATCGCTTCTCGGCCTTTTGGCTAAGATCAAGTGTAGTATCTGTTCTTATCAGTTTAATATCTGATACGTCCCCTATCTGGGGACCATATATTAAATGGATTTTTAGAACAGGGAGATGGAAAAAGAGCTTGCTCTGTCCACTCCACGCATTGACCTGGTATTGCAGTACCTCCAGGAACGGTGCACCCCTTCTTAACCCAGTTTCCAAAAGCAGAACTCAATTCACCTGATTCATATTAGCCCGATTTAATGAATTGGAAGAAAGCATACGTCTTCATATGCACCTCAATTTGGCCCATTCACTTTTCACACTTCCTCCTTTTGTTTTTTATCTTTCACACTTTTGACTTTCTTTATTCATCCAAATAGCAAACTCATCACCACTCAACCTGACCAACTCGGCTATGTCCCCGTGCTGCAGTTCTCTGTCTTATCTAGATCATTTGCAATTGAATGGAATAGATCCCTTTTGGACAAAGTGGATTCACCTGCTGCTGCAGTGACCACAGGTGTGATAACATCTAGAATTGGCATCTGGTGCGATCTCTCCGCTTCCACTCCAAAGAAAGTTACCTGTTTATTCCTATCATGCATTGGTTTTTGGGGTTTTCTTTGAGTAATGATGATCTCTTTAGTAGTCTGTTGGCGCCCTCTCCTGGAGGAATAGTTTGCTTGCTCTTGGACATTCTAAAAGAGAGGTCATGATAGACATTGAGCTTCTGAGCTCAATTGGGGACAGTCATGGGTGATGAATGTTTGCAACCTACTGCGAAGCCTCATACCGCAATATAAGGAACGTCAAATACTAAGAAAGGGCGGCCTATGAAAGAATTACTACTTTCAATAAGTACACTTAAACGGCTAATTGGGAATAGAAAAACTGTAAAAAGCCCTCTGAGAAAGCCCCCCTCTAACCTTTGATAGTAAGCTTTTCTGTAGTCTGCCTGTTGATGTATTTTCCGTTTGAACTGTGCACAACATGAAGAGACGGAACACTGGCGGCTTGTCACAATGCCCCCCGATGACATCACAATAGCGCTGCTGCCTAGAAAACAAGCTGCGCAGAAGAAGTTGTTCTTTGGGTGGGAGGGTGGGCTAGTGGAAGGAGGGGGCAATCTCTTTTTTTCCCGGGTGGTAGGGGGATGACAGGAGAAGGGAAGCGGGTGGTGAGAAAGGTACAGAGGGCAGGGTTTGGGGGCTGGGAAGGAAAGGGAAAAGATTAGGGTTTGGGGATGATGAAAGGGCTTTCTACGGGTAAGGATGGCAAAGGGTGGCAGTGACGGAAAGTCAGGCAACCTGTCCTGTCCGTCTTTTTGTATCGTGAATTGGAAAGACTGCAAGGGGGAGGGGAGTTGCTTGCGCCCTAAAGGAGGAGTTATTCAGATTCATTGCAGTGGGCGGCGGCTGCAAAACGCACCATTCTTCTTGTTTTGGCTCTGCAAAGCAGCCTTTTCAAGGGTTGGCTTGGGTGACAAAATGTCTTGTGTAGGCGTGGGTTTGTCTCCCTCTCGCTCTCTCTCCCTAAGATGTGTCCGGCATAGGCCAGGGTGCCACTCGAGGCCCAAACCAATTCTGGTTATCGCTTCTCGGCCTTTTGGCTAAGATCAAGTGTAGTATCTGTTCTTATCAGTTTAATATCTGATATGTCCCCTATCTGGGGACCATATATTAAATGGATTTTTAGAACAGGGAGATGGAAAAAGAGCTTGCTCTGTCCACTCCACGCATTGACCTGGTATTGCAGTACCTCCAGGAACGGTGCACCCCTTCTTAACCCAGTTTCCAAAAGCAGAACTCAATTCACCTGATTCATATTAGCCCGATTTAATGAATTGGAAGAAAGCATACGTCTTCATATGCACCTCAATTTGGCCCATTCACTTTTCACACTTCCTCCTTTTGTTTTTTATCTTTCACACTTTTGACTTTCTTTATTCATCCAAATAGCAAACTCATCACCACTCAACCTGACCAACTCGGCTATGTCCCCGTGCTGCAGTTCTCTGTCTTATCTAGATCATTTGCAATTGAATGGAATAGATCCCTTTTGGACAAAGTGGATTCACCTGCTGCTGCAGTGACCACAGGTGTGATAACATCTAGAATTGGCATCTGGTGCGATCTCTCCGCTTCCACTCCAAAGAAAGTTACCTGTTTATTCCTATCATGCATTGGTTTTTGGGGTTTTCTTTGAGTAATGATGATCTCTTTAGTAGTCTGTTGGCGCCCTCTCCTGGAGGAATAGTTTGCTTGCTCTTGGACATTCTAAAAGAGAGGTCATGATAGACATTGAGCTTCTGAGCTCAATTGGGGACAGTCATGGGTGATGAATGTTTGCAACCTACTGCGAAGCCTCATACCGCAATATAAGGAACGTCAAATACTAAGAAAGGGCGGCCTATGAAAGAATTACTACTTTCAATAAGTACACTTAAACGGCTAATTGGGAATAGAAAAACTGTAAAAAGCCCTCTGAGAAAGCCCCCCTCTAACCTTTGATAGTAAGCTTTTCTGTAGTCTGCCTGTTGATGTATTTTCCGTTTGAACTGTGCACAACATGAAGAGACGGAACACTGGCGGCTTGTCACAATGCCCCCCGATGACATCACAATAGCGCTGCTGCCTAGAAAACAAGCTGCGCAGAAGAAGTTGTTCTTTGGGTGGGAGGGTGGGCTAGTGGAAGGAGGGGGCAATCTCTTTTTTTCCCGGGTGGTAGGGGGATGACAGGAGAAGGGAAGCGGGTGGTGAGAAAGGTACAGAGGGCAGGGTTTGGGGGCTGGGAAGGAAAGGGAAAAGATTAGGGTTTGGGGATGATGAAAGGGCTTTCTACGGGTAAGGATGGCAAAGGGTGGCAGTGACGGAAAGTCAGGCAACCTGTCCTGTCCGTCTTTTTGTATCGTGAATTGGAAAGACTGCAAGGGGGAGGGGAGTTGCTTGCGCCCTAAAGGAGGAGTTATTCAGATTCATTGCAGTGGGCGGCGGCTGCAAAACGCACCATTCTTCTTGTTTTGGCTCTGCAAAGCAGCCTTTTCAAGGGTTGGCTTGGGTGACAAAATGTCTTGTGTAGGCGTGGGTTTGTCTCCCTCTCGCTCTCTCTCCCTAAGATGTGTCCGGCATAGGCCAGGGTGCCACTCGAGGCCCAAACCAATTCTGGTTATCGCTTCTCGGCCTTTTGGCTAAGATCAAGTGTAGTATCTGTTCTTATCAGTTTAATATCTGATACGTCCCCTATCTGGGGACCATATATTAAATGGATTTTTAGAACAGGGAGATGGAAAAAGAGCTTGCTCTGTCCACTCCACGCATTGACCTGGTATTGCAGTACCTCCAGGAACGGTGCACCCCTTCTTAACCCAGTTTCCAAAAGCAGAACTCAATTCACCTGATTCATATTAGCCCGATTTAATGAATTGGAAGAAAGCATACGTCTTCATATGCACCTCAATTTGGCCCATTCACTTTTCACACTTCCTCCTTTTGTTTTTTATCTTTCACACTTTTGACTTTCTTTATTCATCCAAATAGCAAACTCATCACCACTCAACCTGACCAACTCGGCTATGTCCCCGTGCTGCAGTTCTCTGTCTTATCTAGATCATTTGCAATTGAATGGAATAGATCCCTTTTGGACAAAGTGGATTCACCTGCTGCTGCAGTGACCACAGGTGTGATAACATCTAGAATTGGCATCTGGTGCGATCTCTCCGCTTCCACTCCAAAGAAAGTTACCTGTTTATTCCTATCATGCATTGGTTTTTGGGGTTTTCTTTGAGTAATGATGATCTCTTTAGTAGTCTGTTGGCGCCCTCTCCTGGAGGAATAGTTTGCTTGCTCTTGGACATTCTAAAAGAGAGGTCATGATAGACATTGAGCTTCTGAGCTCAATTGGGGACAGTCATGGGTGATGAATGTTTGCAACCTACTGCGAAGCCTCATACCGCAATATAAGGAACGTCAAATACTAAGAAAGGGCGGCCTATGAAAGAATTACTACTTTCAATAAGTACACTTAAACGGCTAATTGGGAATAGAAAAACTGTAAAAAGCCCTCTGAGAAAGCCCCCCTCTAACCTTTGATAGTAAGCTTTTCTGTAGTCTGCCTGTTGATGTATTTTCCGTTTGAACTGTGCACAACATGAAGAGACGGAACACTGGCGGCTTGTCACAATGCCCCCCGATGACATCACAATAGCGCTGCTGCCTAGAAAACAAGCTGCGCAGAAGAAGTTGTTCTTTGGGTGGGAGGGTGGGCTAGTGGAAGGAGGGGGCAATCTCTTTTTTTCCCGGGTGGTAGGGGGATGACAGGAGAAGGGAAGCGGGTGGTGAGAAAGGTACAGAGGGCAGGGTTTGGGGGCTGGGAAGGAAAGGGAAAAGATTAGGGTTTGGGGATGATGAAAGGGCTTTCTACGGGTAAGGATGGCAAAGGGTGGCAGTGACGGAAAGTCAGGCAACCTGTCCTGTCCGTCTTTTTGTATCGTGAATTGGAAAGACTGCAAGGGGGAGGGGAGTTGCTTGCGCCCTAAAGGAGGAGTTATTCAGATTCATTGCAGTGGGCGGCGGCTGCAAAACGCACCATTCTTCTTGTTTTGGCTCTGCAAAGCAGCCTTTTCAAGGGTTGGCTTGGGTGACAAAATGTCTTGTGTAGGCGTGGGTTTGTCTCCCTCTCGCTCTCTCTCCCTAAGATGTGTCCGGCATAGGCCAGGGTGCCACTCGAGGCCCAAACCAATTCTGGTTATCGCTTCTCGGCCTTTTGGCTAAGATCAAGTGTAGTATCTGTTCTTATCAGTTTAATATCTGATACGTCCCCTATCTGGGGACCATATATTAAATGGATTTTTAGAACAGGGAGATGGAAAAAGAGCTTGCTCTGTCCACTCCACGCATTGACCTGGTATTGCAGTACCTCCAGGAACGGTGCACCCCTTCTTAACCCAGTTTCCAAAAGCAGAACTCAATTCACCTGATTCATATTAGCCCGATTTAATGAATTGGAAGAAAGCATACGTCTTCATATGCACCTCAATTTGGCCCATTCACTTTTCACACTTCCTCCTTTTGTTTTTTATCTTTCACACTTTTGACTTTCTTTATTCATCCAAATAGCAAACTCATCACTACTCAACCTGACCAACTCGGCTATGTCCCCGTGCTGCAGTTCTCTGTCTTATCTAGATCATTTGCAATTGAATGGAATAGATCCCTTTTGGACAAAGTGGATTCACCTGCTGCTGCAGTGACCACAGGTGTGATAACATCTAGAATTGGCATCTGGTGCGATCTCTCCGCTTCCACTCCAAAGAAAGTTACCTGTTTATTCCTATCATGCATTGGTTTTTGGGGTTTTCTTTGAGTAATGATGATCTCTTTAGTAGTCTGTTGGCGCCCTCTCCTGGAGGAATAGTTTGCTTGCTCTTGGACATTCTAAAAGAGAGGTCATGATAGACATTGAGCTTCTGAGCTCAATTGGGGACAGTCATGGGTGATGAATGTTTGCAACCTACTGCGAAGCCTCATACCGCAATATAAGGAACGTCAAATACTAAGAAAGGGCGGCCTATGAAAGAATTACTACTTTCAATAAGTACACTTAAACGGCTAATTGGGAATAGAAAAACTGTAAAAAGCCCTCTGAGAAAGCCCCCCTCTAACCTTTGATAGTAAGCTTTTCTGTAGTCTGCCTGTTGATGTATTTTCCGTTTGAACTGTGCACAACATGAAGAGACGGAACACTGGCGGCTTGTCACAATGCCCCCCGATGACATCACAATAGCGCTGCTGCCTAGAAAACAAGCTGCGCAGAAGAAGTTGTTCTTTGGGTGGGAGGGTGGGCTAGTGGAAGGAGGGGGCAATCTCTTTTTTTCCCGGGTGGTAGGGGGATGACAGGAGAAGGGAAGCGGGTGGTGAGAAAGGTACAGAGGGCAGGGTTTGGGGGCTGGGAAGGAAAGGGAAAAGATTAGGGTTTGGGGATGATGAAAGGGCTTTCTACGGGTAAGGATGGCAAAGGGTGGCAGTGACGGAAAGTCAGGCAACCTGTCCTGTCCGTCTTTTTGTATCGTGAATTGGAAAGACTGCAAGGGGGAGGGGAGTTGCTTGCGCCCTAAAGGAGGAGTTATTCAGATTCATTGCAGTGGGCGGCGGCTGCAAAACGCACCATTCTTCTTGTTTTGGCTCTGCAAAGCAGCCTTTTCAAGGGTTGGCTTGGGTGACAAAATGTCTTGTGTAGGCGTGGGTTTGTCTCCCTCTCGCTCTCTCTCCCTAAGATGTGTCCGGCATAGGCCAGGGTGCCACTCGAGGCCCAAACCAATTCTGGTTATCGCTTCTCGGCCTTTTGGCTAAGATCAAGTGTAGTATCTGTTCTTATCAGTTTAATATCTGATACGTCCCCTATCTGGGGACCATATATTAAATGGATTTTTAGAACAGGGAGATGGAAAAAGAGCTTGCTCTGTCCACTCCACGCATTGACCTGGTATTGCAGTACCTCCAGGAACGGTGCACCCCTTCTTAACCCAGTTTCCAAAAGCAGAACTCAATTCACCTGATTCATATTAGCCCGATTTAATGAATTGGAAGAAAGCATACGTCTTCATATGCACCTCAATTTGGCCCATTCACTTTTCACACTTCCTCCTTTTGTTTTTTATCTTTCACACTTTTGACTTTCTTTATTCATCCAAATAGCAAACTCATCACCACTCAACCTGACCAACTCGGCTATGTCCCCGTGCTGCAGTTCTCTGTCTTATCTAGATCATTTGCAATTGAATGGAATAGATCCCTTTTGGACAAAGTGGATTCACCTGCTGCTGCAGTGACCACAGGTGTGATAACATCTAGAATTGGCATCTGGTGCGATCTCTCCGCTTCCACTCCAAAGAAAGTTACCTGTTTATTCCTATCATGCATTGGTTTTTGGGGTTTTCTTTGAGTAATGATGATCTCTTTAGTAGTCTGTTGGCGCCCTCTCCTGGAGGAATAGTTTGCTTGCTCTTGGACATTCTAAAAGAGAGGTCATGATAGACATTGAGCTTCTGAGCTCAATTGGGGACAGTCATGGGTGATGAATGTTTGCAACCTACTGCGAAGCCTCATACCGCAATATAAGGAACGTCAAATACTAAGAAAGGGCGGCCTATGAAAGAATTACTACTTTCAATAAGTACACTTAAACGGCTAATTGGGAATAGAAAAACTGTAAAAAGCCCTCTGAGAAAGCCCCCCTCTAACCTTTGATAGTAAGCTTTTCTGTAGTCTGCCTGTTGATGTATTTTCCGTTTGAACTGTGCACAACATGAAGAGACGGAACACTGGCGGCTTGTCACAATGCCCCCCGATGACATCACAATAGCGCTGCTGCCTAGAAAACAAGCTGCGCAGAAGAAGTTGTTCTTTGGGTGGGAGGGTGGGCTAGTGGAAGGAGGGGGCAATCTCTTTTTTTCCCGGGTGGTAGGGGGATGACAGGAGAAGGGAAGCGGGTGGTGAGAAAGGTACAGAGGGCAGGGTTTGGGGGCTGGGAAGGAAAGGGAAAAGATTAGGGTTTGGGGATGATGAAAGGGCTTTCTACGGGTAAGGATGGCAAAGGGTGGCAGTGACGGAAAGTCAGGCAACCTGTCCTGTCCGTCTTTTTGTATCGTGAATTGGAAAGACTGCAAGGGGGAGGGGAGTTGCTTGCGCCCTAAAGGAGGAGTTATTCAGATTCATTGCAGTGGGCGGCGGCTGCAAAACGCACCATTCTTCTTGTTTTGGCTCTGCAAAGCAGCCTTTTCAAGGGTTGGCTTGGGTGACAAAATGTCTTGTGTAGGCGTGGGTTTGTCTCCCTCTCGCTCTCTCTCCCTAAGATGTGTCCGGCATAGGCCAGGGTGCCACTCGAGGCCCAAACCAATTCTGGTTATCGCTTCTCGGCCTTTTGGCTAAGATCAAGTGTAGTATCTGTTCTTATCAGTTTAATATCTGATACGTCCCCTATCTGGGGACCATATATTAAATGGATTTTTAGAACAGGGAGATGGAAAAAGAGCTTGCTCTGTCCACTCCACGCATTGACCTGGTATTGCAGTACCTCCAGGAACGGTGCACCCCTTCTTAACCCAGTTTCCAAAAGCAGAACTCAATTCACCTGATTCATATTAGCCCGATTTAATGAATTGGAAGAAAGCATACGTCTTCATATGCACCTCAATTTGGCCCATTCACTTTTCACACTTCCTCCTTTTGTTTTTTATCTTTCACACTTTTGACTTTCTTTATTCATCCAAATAGCAAACTCATCACCACTCAACCTGACCAACTCGGCTATGTCCCCGTGCTGCAGTTCTCTGTCTTATCTAGATCATTTGCAATTGAATGGAATAGATCCCTTTTGGACAAAGTGGATTCACCTGCTGCTGCAGTGACCACAGGTGTGATAACATCTAGAATTGGCATCTGGTGCGATCTCTCCGCTTCCACTCCAAAGAAAGTTACCTGTTTATTCCTATCATGCATTGGTTTTTGGGGTTTTCTTTGAGTAATGATGATCTCTTTAGTAGTCTGTTGGCGCCCTCTCCTGGAGGAATAGTTTGCTTGCTCTTGGACATTCTAAAAGAGAGGTCATGATAGACATTGAGCTTCTGAGCTCAATTGGGGACAGTCATGGGTGATGAATGTTTGCAACCTACTGCGAAGCCTCATACCGCAATATAAGGAACGTCAAATACTAAGAAAGGGCGGCCTATGAAAGAATTACTACTTTCAATAAGTACACTTAAACGGCTAATTGGGAATAGAAAAACTGTAAAAAGCCCTCTGAGAAAGCCCCCCTCTAACCTTTGATAGTAAGCTTTTCTGTAGTCTGCCTGTTGATGTATTTTCCGTTTGAACTGTGCACAACATGAAGAGACGGAACACTGGCGGCTTGTCACAATGCCCCCCGATGACATCACAATAGCGCTGCTGCCTAGAAAACAAGCTGCGCAGAAGAAGTTGTTCTTTGGGTGGGAGGGTGGGCTAGTGGAAGGAGGGGGCAATCTCTTTTTTTCCCGGGTGGTAGGGGGATGACAGGAGAAGGGAAGCGGGTGGTGAGAAAGGTACAGAGGGCAGGGTTTGGGGGCTGGGAAGGAAAGGGAAAAGATTAGGGTTTGGGGATGATGAAAGGGCTTTCTACGGGTAAGGATGGCAAAGGGTGGCAGTGACGGAAAGTCAGGCAACCTGTCCTGTCCGTCTTTTTGTATCGTGAATTGGAAAGACTGCAAGGGGGAGGGGAGTTGCTTGCGCCCTAAAGGAGGAGTTATTCAGATTCATTGCAGTGGGCGGCGGCTGCAAAACGCACCATTCTTCTTGTTTTGGCTCTGCAAAGCAGCCTTTTCAAGGGTTGGCTTGGGTGACAAAATGTCTTGTGTAGGCGTGGGTTTGTCTCCCTCTCGCTCTCTCTCCCTAAGATGTGTCCGGCATAGGCCAGGGTGCCACTCGAGGCCCAAACCAATTCTGGTTATCGCTTCTCGGCCTTTTGGCTAAGATCAAGTGTAGTATCTGTTCTTATCAGTTTAATATCTGATACGTCCCCTATCTGGGGACCATATATTAAATGGATTTTTAGAACAGGGAGATGGAAAAAGAGCTTGCTCTGTCCACTCCACGCATTGACCTGGTATTGCAGTACCTCCAGGAACGGTGCACCCCTTCTTAACCCAGTTTCCAAAAGCAGAACTCAATTCACCTGATTCATATTAGCCCGATTTAATGAATTGGAAGAAAGCATACGTCTTCATATGCACCTCAATTTGGCCCATTCACTTTTCACACTTCCTCCTTTTGTTTTTTATCTTTCACACTTTTGACTTTCTTTATTCATCCAAATAGCAAACTCATCACCACTCAACCTGACCAACTCGGCTATGTCCCCGTGCTGCAGTTCTCTGTCTTATCTAGATCATTTGCAATTGAATGGAATAGATCCCTTTTGGACAAAGTGGATTCACCTGCTGCTGCAGTGACCACAGGTGTGATAACATCTAGAATTGGCATCTGGTGCGATCTCTCCGCTTCCACTCCAAAGAAAGTTACCTGTTTATTCCTATCATGCATTGGTTTTTGGGGTTTTCTTTGAGTAATGATGATCTCTTTAGTAGTCTGTTGGCGCCCTCTCCTGGAGGAATAGTTTGCTTGCTCTTGGACATTCTAAAAGAGAGGTCATGATAGACATTGAGCTTCTGAGCTCAATTGGGGACAGTCATGGGTGATGAATGTTTGCAACCTACTGCGAAGCCTCATACCGCAATATAAGGAACGTCAAATACTAAGAAAGGGCGGCCTATGAAAGAATTACTACTTTCAATAAGTACACTTAAACGGCTAATTGGGAATAGAAAAACTGTAAAAAGCCCTCTGAGAAAGCCCCCCTCTAACCTTTGATAGTAAGCTTTTCTGTAGTCTGCCTGTTGATGTATTTTCCGTTTGAACTGTGCACAACATGAAGAGACGGAACACTGGCGGCTTGTCACAATGCCCCCCGATGACATCACAATAGCGCTGCTGCCTAGAAAACAAGCTGCGCAGAAGAAGTTGTTCTTTGGGTGGGAGGGTGGGCTAGTGGAAGGAGGGGGCAATCTCTTTTTTTCCCGGGTGGTAGGGGGATGACAGGAGAAGGGAAGCGGGTGGTGAGAAAGGTACAGAGGGCAGGGTTTGGGGGCTGGGAAGGAAAGGGAAAAGATTAGGGTTTGGGGATGATGAAAGGGCTTTCTACGGGTAAGGATGGCAAAGGGTGGCAGTGACGGAAAGTCAGGCAACCTGTCCTGTCCGTCTTTTTGTATCGTGAATTGGAAAGACTGCAAGGGGGAGGGGAGTTGCTTGCGCCCTAAAGGAGGAGTTATTCAGATTCATTGCAGTGGGCGGCGGCTGCAAAACGCACCATTCTTCTTGTTTTGGCTCTGCAAAGCAGCCTTTTCAAGGGTTGGCTTGGGTGACAAAATGTCTTGTGTAGGCGTGGGTTTGTCTCCCTCTCGCTCTCTCTCCCTAAGATGTGTCCGGCATAGGCCAGGGTGCCACTCGAGGCCCAAACCAATTCTGGTTATCGCTTCTCGGCCTTTTGGCTAAGATCAAGTGTAGTATCTGTTCTTATCAGTTTAATATCTGATACGTCCCCTATCTGGGGACCATATATTAAATGGATTTTTAGAACAGGGAGATGGAAAAAGAGCTTGCTCTGTCCACTCCACGCATTGACCTGGTATTGCAGTACCTCCAGGAACGGTGCACCCCTTCTTAACCCAGTTTCCAAAAGCAGAACTCAATTCACCTGATTCATATTAGCCCGATTTAATGAATTGGAAGAAAGCATACGTCTTCATATGCACCTCAATTTGGCCCATTCACTTTTCACACTTCCTCCTTTTGTTTTTTATCTTTCACACTTTTGACTTTCTTTATTCATCCAAATAGCAAACTCATCACCACTCAACCTGACCAACTCGGCTATGTCCCCGTGCTGCAGTTCTCTGTCTTATCTAGATCATTTGCAATTGAATGGAATAGATCCCTTTTGGACAAAGTGGATTCACCTGCTGCTGCAGTGACCACAGGTGTGATAACATCTAGAATTGGCATCTGGTGCGATCTCTCCGCTTCCACTCCAAAGAAAGTTACCTGTTTATTCCTATCATGCATTGGTTTTTGGGGTTTTCTTTGAGTAATGATGATCTCTTTAGTAGTCTGTTGGCGCCCTCTCCTGGAGGAATAGTTTGCTTGCTCTTGGACATTCTAAAAGAGAGGTCATGATAGACATTGAGCTTCTGAGCTCAATTGGGGACAGTCATGGGTGATGAATGTTTGCAACCTACTGCGAAGCCTCATACCGCAATATAAGGAACGTCAAATACTAAGAAAGGGCGGCCTATGAAAGAATTACTACTTTCAATAAGTACACTTAAACGGCTAATTGGGAATAGAAAAACTGTAAAAAGCCCTCTGAGAAAGCCCCCCTCTAACCTTTGATAGTAAGCTTTTCTGTAGTCTGCCTGTTGATGTATTTTCCGTTTGAACTGTGCACAACATGAAGAGACGGAACACTGGCGGCTTGTCACAATGCCCCCCGATGACATCACAATAGCGCTGCTGCCTAGAAAACAAGCTGCGCAGAAGAAGTTGTTCTTTGGGTGGGAGGGTGGGCTAGTGGAAGGAGGGGGCAATCTCTTTTTTTCCCGGGTGGTAGGGGGATGACAGGAGAAGGGAAGCGGGTGGTGAGAAAGGTACAGAGGGCAGGGTTTGGGGGCTGGGAAGGAAAGGGAAAAGATTAGGGTTTGGGGATGATGAAAGGGCTTTCTACGGGTAAGGATGGCAAAGGGTGGCAGTGACGGAAAGTCAGGCAACCTGTCCTGTCCGTCTTTTTGTATCGTGAATTGGAAAGACTGCAAGGGGGAGGGGAGTTGCTTGCGCCCTAAAGGAGGAGTTATTCAGATTCATTGCAGTGGGCGGCGGCTGCAAAACGCACCATTCTTCTTGTTTTGGCTCTGCAAAGCAGCCTTTTCAAGGGTTGGCTTGGGTGACAAAATGTCTTGTGTAGGCGTGGGTTTGTCTCCCTCTCGCTCTCTCTCCCTAAGATGTGTCCGGCATAGGCCAGGGTGCCACTCGAGGCCCAAACCAATTCTGGTTATCGCTTCTCGGCCTTTTGGCTAAGATCAAGTGTAGTATCTGTTCTTATCAGTTTAATATCTGATACGTCCCCTATCTGGGGACCATATATTAAATGGATTTTTAGAACAGGGAGATGGAAAAAGAGCTTGCTCTGTCCACTCCACGCATTGACCTGGTATTGCAGTACCTCCAGGAACGGTGCACCCCTTCTTAACCCAGTTTCCAAAAGCAGAACTCAATTCACCTGATTCATATTAGCCCGATTTAATGAATTGGAAGAAAGCATACGTCTTCATATGCACCTCAATTTGGCCCATTCACTTTTCACACTTCCTCCTTTTGTTTTTTATCTTTCACACTTTTGACTTTCTTTATTCATCCAAATAGCAAACTCATCACCACTCAACCTGACCAACTCGGCTATGTCCCCGTGCTGCAGTTCTCTGTCTTATCTAGATCATTTGCAATTGAATGGAATAGATCCCTTTTGGACAAAGTGGATTCACCTGCTGCTGCAGTGACCACAGGTGTGATAACATCTAGAATTGGCATCTGGTGCGATCTCTCCGCTTCCACTCCAAAGAAAGTTACCTGTTTATTCCTATCATGCATTGGTTTTTGGGGTTTTCTTTGAGTAATGATGATCTCTTTAGTAGTCTGTTGGCGCCCTCTCCTGGAGGAATAGTTTGCTTGCTCTTGGACATTCTAAAAGAGAGGTCATGATAGACATTGAGCTTCTGAGCTCAATTGGGGACAGTCATGGGTGATGAATGTTTGCAACCTACTGCGAAGCCTCATACCGCAATATAAGGAACGTCAAATACTAAGAAAGGGCGGCCTATGAAAGAATTACTACTTTCAATAAGTACACTTAAACGGCTAATTGGGAATAGAAAAACTGTAAAAAGCCCTCTGAGAAAGCCCCCCTCTAACCTTTGATAGTAAGCTTTTCTGTAGTCTGCCTGTTGATGTATTTTCCGTTTGAACTGTGCACAACATGAAGAGACGGAACACTGGCGGCTTGTCACAATGCCCCCCGATGACATCACAATAGCGCTGCTGCCTAGAAAACAAGCTGCGCAGAAGAAGTTGTTCTTTGGGTGGGAGGGTGGGCTAGTGGAAGGAGGGGGCAATCTCTTTTTTTCCCGGGTGGTAGGGGGATGACAGGAGAAGGGAAGCGGGTGGTGAGAAAGGTACAGAGGGCAGGGTTTGGGGGCTGGGAAGGAAAGGGAAAAGATTAGGGTTTGGGGATGATGAAAGGGCTTTCTACGGGTAAGGATGGCAAAGGGTGGCAGTGACGGAAAGTCAGGCAACCTGTCCTGTCCGTCTTTTTGTATCGTGAATTGGAAAGACTGCAAGGGGGAGGGGAGTTGCTTGCGCCCTAAAGGAGGAGTTATTCAGATTCATTGCAGTGGGCGGCGGCTGCAAAACGCACCATTCTTCTTGTTTTGGCTCTGCAAAGCAGCCTTTTCAAGGGTTGGCTTGGGTGACAAAATGTCTTGTGTAGGCGTGGGTTTGTCTCCCTCTCGCTCTCTCTCCCTAAGATGTGTCCGGCATAGGCCAGGGTGCCACTCGAGGCCCAAACCAATTCTGGTTATCGCTTCTCGGCCTTTTGGCTAAGATCAAGTGTAGTATCTGTTCTTATCAGTTTAATATCTGATACGTCCCCTATCTGGGGACCATATATTAAATGGATTTTTAGAACAGGGAGATGGAAAAAGAGCTTGCTCTGTCCACTCCACGCATTGACCTGGTATTGCAGTACCTCCAGGAACGGTGCACCCCTTCTTAACCCAGTTTCCAAAAGCAGAACTCAATTCACCTGATTCATATTAGCCCGATTTAATGAATTGGAAGAAAGCATACGTCTTCATATGCACCTCAATTTGGCCCATTCACTTTTCACACTTCCTCCTTTTGTTTTTTATCTTTCACACTTTTGACTTTCTTTATTCATCCAAATAGCAAACTCATCACCACTCAACCTGACCAACTCGGCTATGTCCCCGTGCTGCAGTTCTCTGTCTTATCTAGATCATTTGCAATTGAATGGAATAGATCCCTTTTGGACAAAGTGGATTCACCTGCTGCTGCAGTGACCACAGGTGTGATAACATCTAGAATTGGCATCTGGTGCGATCTCTCCGCTTCCACTCCAAAGAAAGTTACCTGTTTATTCCTATCATGCATTGGTTTTTGGGGTTTTCTTTGAGTAATGATGATCTCTTTAGTAGTCTGTTGGCGCCCTCTCCTGGAGGAATAGTTTGCTTGCTCTTGGACATTCTAAAAGAGAGGTCATGATAGACATTGAGCTTCTGAGCTCAATTGGGGACAGTCATGGGTGATGAATGTTTGCAACCTACTGCGAAGCCTCATACCGCAATATAAGGAACGTCAAATACTAAGAAAGGGCGGCCTATGAAAGAATTACTACTTTCAATAAGTACACTTAAACGGCTAATTGGGAATAGAAAAACTGTAAAAAGCCCTCTGAGAAAGCCCCCCTCTAACCTTTGATAGTAAGCTTTTCTGTAGTCTGCCTGTTGATGTATTTTCCGTTTGAACTGTGCACAACATGAAGAGACGGAACACTGGCGGCTTGTCACAATGCCCCCCGATGACATCACAATAGCGCTGCTGCCTAGAAAACAAGCTGCGCAGAAGAAGTTGTTCTTTGGGTGGGAGGGTGGGCTAGTGGAAGGAGGGGGCAATCTCTTTTTTTCCCGGGTGGTAGGGGGATGACAGGAGAAGGGAAGCGGGTGGTGAGAAAGGTACAGAGGGCAGGGTTTGGGGGCTGGGAAGGAAAGGGAAAAGATTAGGGTTTGGGGATGATGAAAGGGCTTTCTACGGGTAAGGATGGCAAAGGGTGGCAGTGACGGAAAGTCAGGCAACCTGTCCTGTCCGTCTTTTTGTATCGTGAATTGGAAAGACTGCAAGGGGGAGGGGAGTTGCTTGCGCCCTAAAGGAGGAGTTATTCAGATTCATTGCAGTGGGCGGCGGCTGCAAAACGCACCATTCTTCTTGTTTTGGCTCTGCAAAGCAGCCTTTTCAAGGGTTGGCTTGGGTGACAAAATGTCTTGTGTAGGCGTGGGTTTGTCTCCCTCTCGCTCTCTCTCCCTAAGATGTGTCCGGCATAGGCCAGGGTGCCACTCGAGGCCCAAACCAATTCTGGTTATCGCTTCTCGGCCTTTTGGCTAAGATCAAGTGTAGTATCTGTTCTTATCAGTTTAATATCTGATACGTCCCCTATCTGGGGACCATATATTAAATGGATTTTTAGAACAGGGAGATGGAAAAAGAGCTTGCTCTGTCCACTCCACGCATTGACCTGGTATTGCAGTACCTCCAGGAACGGTGCACCCCTTCTTAACCCAGTTTCCAAAAGCAGAACTCAATTCACCTGATTCATATTAGCCCGATTTAATGAATTGGAAGAAAGCATACGTCTTCATATGCACCTCAATTTGGCCCATTCACTTTTCACACTTCCTCCTTTTGTTTTTTATCTTTCACACTTTTGACTTTCTTTATTCATCCAAATAGCAAACTCATCACCACTCAACCTGACCAACTCGGCTATGTCCCCGTGCTGCAGTTCTCTGTCTTATCTAGATCATTTGCAATTGAATGGAATAGATCCCTTTTGGACAAAGTGGATTCACCTGCTGCTGCAGTGACCACAGGTGTGATAACATCTAGAATTGGCATCTGGTGCGATCTCTCCGCTTCCACTCCAAAGAAAGTTACCTGTTTATTCCTATCATGCATTGGTTTTTGGGGTTTTCTTTGAGTAATGATGATCTCTTTAGTAGTCTGTTGGCGCCCTCTCCTGGAGGAATAGTTTGCTTGCTCTTGGACATTCTAAAAGAGAGGTCATGATAGACATTGAGCTTCTGAGCTCAATTGGGGACAGTCATGGGTGATGAATGTTTGCAACCTACTGCGAAGCCTCATACCGCAATATAAGGAACGTCAAATACTAAGAAAGGGCGGCCTATGAAAGAATTACTACTTTCAATAAGTACACTTAAACGGCTAATTGGGAATAGAAAAACTGTAAAAAGCCCTCTGAGAAAGCCCCCCTCTAACCTTTGATAGTAAGCTTTTCTGTAGTCTGCCTGTTGATGTATTTTCCGTTTGAACTGTGCACAACATGAAGAGACGGAACACTGGCGGCTTGTCACAATGCCCCCCGATGACATCACAATAGCGCTGCTGCCTAGAAAACAAGCTGCGCAGAAGAAGTTGTTCTTTGGGTGGGAGGGTGGGCTAGTGGAAGGAGGGGGCAATCTCTTTTTTTCCCGGGTGGTAGGGGGATGACAGGAGAAGGGAAGCGGGTGGTGAGAAAGGTACAGAGGGCAGGGTTTGGGGGCTGGGAAGGAAAGGGAAAAGATTAGGGTTTGGGGATGATGAAAGGGCTTTCTACGGGTAAGGATGGCAAAGGGTGGCAGTGACGGAAAGTCAGGCAACCTGTCCTGTCCGTCTTTTTGTATCGTGAATTGGAAAGACTGCAAGGGGGAGGGGAGTTGCTTGCGCCCTAAAGGAGGAGTTATTCAGATTCATTGCAGTGGGCGGCGGCTGCAAAACGCACCATTCTTCTTGTTTTGGCTCTGCAAAGCAGCCTTTTCAAGGGTTGGCTTGGGTGACAAAATGTCTTGTGTAGGCGTGGGTTTGTCTCCCTCTCGCTCTCTCTCCCTAAGATGTGTCCGGCATAGGCCAGGGTGCCACTCGAGGCCCAAACCAATTCTGGTTATCGCTTCTCGGCCTTTTGGCTAAGATCAAGTGTAGTATCTGTTCTTATCAGTTTAATATCTGATACGTCCCCTATCTGGGGACCATATATTAAATGGATTTTTAGAACAGGGAGATGGAAAAAGAGCTTGCTCTGTCCACTCCACGCATTGACCTGGTATTGCAGTACCTCCAGGAACGGTGCACCCCTTCTTAACCCAGTTTCCAAAAGCAGAACTCAATTCACCTGATTCATATTAGCCCGATTTAATGAATTGGAAGAAAGCATACGTCTTCATATGCACCTCAATTTGGCCCATTCACTTTTCACACTTCCTCCTTTTGTTTTTTATCTTTCACACTTTTGACTTTCTTTATTCATCCAAATAGCAAACTCATCACCACTCAACCTGACCAACTCGGCTATGTCCCCGTGCTGCAGTTCTCTGTCTTATCTAGATCATTTGCAATTGAATGGAATAGATCCCTTTTGGACAAAGTGGATTCACCTGCTGCTGCAGTGACCACAGGTGTGATAACATCTAGAATTGGCATCTGGTGCGATCTCTCCGCTTCCACTCCAAAGAAAGTTACCTGTTTATTCCTATCATGCATTGGTTTTTGGGGTTTTCTTTGAGTAATGATGATCTCTTTAGTAGTCTGTTGGCGCCCTCTCCTGGAGGAATAGTTTGCTTGCTCTTGGACATTCTAAAAGAGAGGTCATGATAGACATTGAGCTTCTGAGCTCAATTGGGGACAGTCATGGGTGATGAATGTTTGCAACCTACTGCGAAGCCTCATACCGCAATATAAGGAACGTCAAATACTAAGAAAGGGCGGCCTATGAAAGAATTACTACTTTCAATAAGTACACTTAAACGGCTAATTGGGAATAGAAAAACTGTAAAAAGCCCTCTGAGAAAGCCCCCCTCTAACCTTTGATAGTAAGCTTTTCTGTAGTCTGCCTGTTGATGTATTTTCCGTTTGAACTGTGCACAACATGAAGAGACGGAACACTGGCGGCTTGTCACAATGCCCCCCGATGACATCACAATAGCGCTGCTGCCTAGAAAACAAGCTGCGCAGAAGAAGTTGTTCTTTGGGTGGGAGGGTGGGCTAGTGGAAGGAGGGGGCAATCTCTTTTTTTCCCGGGTGGTAGGGGGATGACAGGAGAAGGGAAGCGGGTGGTGAGAAAGGTACAGAGGGCAGGGTTTGGGGGCTGGGAAGGAAAGGGAAAAGATTAGGGTTTGGGGATGATGAAAGGGCTTTCTACGGGTAAGGATGGCAAAGGGTGGCAGTGACGGAAAGTCAGGCAACCTGTCCTGTCCGTCTTTTTGTATCGTGAATTGGAAAGACTGCAAGGGGGAGGGGAGTTGCTTGCGCCCTAAAGGAGGAGTTATTCAGATTCATTGCAGTGGGCGGCGGCTGCAAAACGCACCATTCTTCTTGTTTTGGCTCTGCAAAGCAGCCTTTTCAAGGGTTGGCTTGGGTGACAAAATGTCTTGTGTAGGCGTGGGTTTGTCTCCCTCTCGCTCTCTCTCCCTAAGATGTGTCCGGCATAGGCCAGGGTGCCACTCGAGGCCCAAACCAATTCTGGTTATCGCTTCTCGGCCTTTTGGCTAAGATCAAGTGTAGTATCTGTTCTTATCAGTTTAATATCTGATACGTCCCCTATCTGGGGACCATATATTAAATGGATTTTTAGAACAGGGAGATGGAAAAAGAGCTTGCTCTGTCCACTCCACGCATTGACCTGGTATTGCAGTACCTCCAGGAACGGTGCACCCCTTCTTAACCCAGTTTCCAAAAGCAGAACTCAATTCACCTGATTCATATTAGCCCGATTTAATGAATTGGAAGAAAGCATACGTCTTCATATGCACCTCAATTTGGCCCATTCACTTTTCACACTTCCTCCTTTTGTTTTTTATCTTTCACACTTTTGACTTTCTTTATTCATCCAAATAGCAAACTCATCACCACTCAACCTGACCAACTCGGCTATGTCCCCGTGCTGCAGTTCTCTGTCTTATCTAGATCATTTGCAATTGAATGGAATAGATCCCTTTTGGACAAAGTGGATTCACCTGCTGCTGCAGTGACCACAGGTGTGATAACATCTAGAATTGGCATCTGGTGCGATCTCTCCGCTTCCACTCCAAAGAAAGTTACCTGTTTATTCCTATCATGCATTGGTTTTTGGGGTTTTCTTTGAGTAATGATGATCTCTTTAGTAGTCTGTTGGCGCCCTCTCCTGGAGGAATAGTTTGCTTGCTCTTGGACATTCTAAAAGAGAGGTCATGATAGACATTGAGCTTCTGAGCTCAATTGGGGACAGTCATGGGTGATGAATGTTTGCAACCTACTGCGAAGCCTCATACCGCAATATAAGGAACGTCAAATACTAAGAAAGGGCGGCCTATGAAAGAATTACTACTTTCAATAAGTACACTTAAACGGCTAATTGGGAATAGAAAAACTGTAAAAAGCCCTCTGAGAAAGCCCCCCTCTAACCTTTGATAGTAAGCTTTTCTGTAGTCTGCCTGTTGATGTATTTTCCGTTTGAACTGTGCACAACATGAAGAGACGGAACACTGGCGGCTTGTCACAATGCCCCCCGATGACATCACAATAGCGCTGCTGCCTAGAAAACAAGCTGCGCAGAAGAAGTTGTTCTTTGGGTGGGAGGGTGGGCTAGTGGAAGGAGGGGGCAATCTCTTTTTTTCCCGGGTGGTAGGGGGATGACAGGAGAAGGGAAGCGCGGTGGTGAGAAAGGTACAGAGGGCAGGGTTTGGGGGCTGGGAAGGAAAGGGAAAAGATTAGGGTTTGGGGATGATGAAAGGGCTTTCTACGGGTAAGGATGGCAAAGGGTGGCAGTGACGGAAAGTCAGGCAACCTGTCCTGTCCGTCTTTTTGTATCGTGAATTGGAAAGACTGCAAGGGGGAGGGGAGTTGCTTGCGCCCTAAAGGAGGAGTTATTCAGATTCATTGCAGTGGGCGGCGGCTGCAAAACGCACCATTCTTCTTGTTTTGGCTCTGCAAAGCAGCCTTTTCAAGGGTTGGCTTGGGTGACAAAATGTCTTGTGTAGGCGTGGGTTTGTCTCCCTCTCGCTCTCTCTCCCTAAGATGTGTCCGGCATAGGCCAGGGTGCCACTCGAGGCCCAAACCAATTCTGGTTATCGCTTCTCGGCCTTTTGGCTAAGATCAAGTGTAGTATCTGTTCTTATCAGTTTAATATCTGATACGTCCCCTATCTGGGGACCATATATTAAATGGATTTTTAGAACAGGGAGATGGAAAAAGAGCTTGCTCTGTCCACTCCACGCATTGACCTGGTATTGCAGTACCTCCAGGAACGGTGCACCCCTTCTTAACCCAGTTTCCAAAAGCAGAACTCAATTCACCTGATTCATATTAGCCCGATTTAATGAATTGGAAGAAAGCATACGTCTTCATATGCACCTCAATTTGGCCCATTCACTTTTCACACTTCCTCCTTTTGTTTTTTATCTTTCACACTTTTGACTTTCTTTATTCATCCAAATAGCAAACTCATCACCACTCAACCTGACCAACTCGGCTATGTCCCCGTGCTGCAGTTCTCTGTCTTATCTAGATCATTTGCAATTGAATGGAATAGATCCCTTTTGGACAAAGTGGATTCACCTGCTGCTGCAGTGACCACAGGTGTGATAACATCTAGAATTGGCATCTGGTGCGATCTCTCCGCTTCCACTCCAAAGAAAGTTACCTGTTTATTCCTATCATGCATTGGTTTTTGGGGTTTTCTTTGAGTAATGATGATCTCTTTAGTAGTCTGTTGGCGCCCTCTCCTGGAGGAATAGTTTGCTTGCTCTTGGACATTCTAAAAGAGAGGTCATGATAGACATTGAGCTTCTGAGCTCAATTGGGGACAGTCATGGGTGATGAATGTTTGCAACCTACTGCGAAGCCTCATACCGCAATATAAGGAACGTCAAATACTAAGAAAGGGCGGCCTATGAAAGAATTACTACTTTCAATAAGTACACTTAAACGGCTAATTGGGAATAGAAAAACTGTAAAAAGCCCTCTGAGAAAGCCCCCCTCTAACCTTTGATAGTAAGCTTTTCTGTAGTCTGCCTGTTGATGTATTTTCCGTTTGAACTGTGCACAACATGAAGAGACGGAACACTGGCGGCTTGTCACAATGCCCCCCGATGACATCACAATAGCGCTGCTGCCTAGAAAACAAGCTGCGCAGAAGAAGTTGTTCTTTGGGTGGGAGGGTGGGCTAGTGGAAGGAGGGGGCAATCTCTTTTTTTCCCGGGTGGTAGGGGGATGACAGGAGAAGGGAAGCGGGTGGTGAGAAAGGTACAGAGGGCAGGGTTTGGGGGCTGGGAAGGAAAGGGAAAAGATTAGGGTTTGGGGATGATGAAAGGGCTTTCTACGGGTAAGGATGGCAAAGGGTGGCAGTGACGGAAAGTCAGGCAACCTGTCCTGTCCGTCTTTTTGTATCGTGAATTGGAAAGACTGCAAGGGGGAGGGGAGTTGCTTGCGCCCTAAAGGAGGAGTTATTCAGATTCATTGCAGTGGGCGGCGGCTGCAAAACGCACCATTCTTCTTGTTTTGGCTCTGCAAAGCAGCCTTTTCAAGGGTTGGCTTGGGTGACAAAATGTCTTGTGTAGGCGTGGGTTTGTCTCCCTCTCGCTCTCTCTCCCTAAGATGTGTCCGGCATAGGCCAGGGTGCCACTCGAGGCCCAAACCAATTCTGGTTATCGCTTCTCGGCCTTTTGGCTAAGATCAAGTGTAGTATCTGTTCTTATCAGTTTAATATCTGATACGTCCCCTATCTGGGGACCATATATTAAATGGATTTTTAGAACAGGGAGATGGAAAAAGAGCTTGCTCTGTCCACTCCACGCATTGACCTGGTATTGCAGTACCTCCAGGAACGGTGCACCCCTTCTTAACCCAGTTTCCAAAAGCAGAACTCAATTCACCTGATTCATATTAGCCCGATTTAATGAATTGGAAGAAAGCATACGTCTTCATATGCACCTCAATTTGGCCCATTCACTTTTCACACTTCCTCCTTTTGTTTTTTATCTTTCACACTTTTGACTTTCTTTATTCATCCAAATAGCAAACTCATCACCACTCAACCTGACCAACTCGGCTATGTCCCCGTGCTGCAGTTCTCTGTCTTATCTAGATCATTTGCAATTGAATGGAATAGATCCCTTTTGGACAAAGTGGATTCACCTGCTGCTGCAGTGACCACAGGTGTGATAACATCTAGAATTGGCATCTGGTGCGATCTCTCCGCTTCCACTCCAAAGAAAGTTACCTGTTTATTCCTATCATGCATTGGTTTTTGGGGTTTTCTTTGAGTAATGATGATCTCTTTAGTAGTCTGTTGGCGCCCTCTCCTGGAGGAATAGTTTGCTTGCTCTTGGACATTCTAAAAGAGAGGTCATGATAGACATTGAGCTTCTGAGCTCAATTGGGGACAGTCATGGGTGATGAATGTTTGCAACCTACTGCGAAGCCTCATACCGCAATATAAGGAACGTCAAATACTAAGAAAGGGCGGCCTATGAAAGAATTACTACTTTCAATAAGTACACTTAAACGGCTAATTGGGAATAGAAAAACTGTAAAAAGCCCTCTGAGAAAGCCCCCCTCTAACCTTTGATAGTAAGCTTTTCTGTAGTCTGCCTGTTGATGTATTTTCCGTTTGAACTGTGCACAACATGAAGAGACGGAACACTGGCGGCTTGTCACAATGCCCCCCGATGACATCACAATAGCGCTGCTGCCTAGAAAACAAGCTGCGCAGAAGAAGTTGTTCTTTGGGTGGGAGGGTGGGCTAGTGGAAGGAGGGGGCAATCTCTTTTTTTCCCGGGTGGTAGGGGGATGACAGGAGAAGGGAAGCGGGTGGTGAGAAAGGTACAGAGGGCAGGGTTTGGGGGCTGGGAAGGAAAGGGAAAAGATTAGGGTTTGGGGATGATGAAAGGGCTTTCTACGGGTAAGGATGGCAAAGGGTGGCAGTGACGGAAAGTCAGGCAACCTGTCCTGTCCGTCTTTTTGTATCGTGAATTGGAAAGACTGCAAGGGGGAGGGGAGTTGCTTGCGCCCTAAAGGAGGAGTTATTCAGATTCATTGCAGTGGGCGGCGGCTGCAAAACGCACCATTCTTCTTGTTTTGGCTCTGCAAAGCAGCCTTTTCAAGGGTTGGCTTGGGTGACAAAATGTCTTGTGTAGGCGTGGGTTTGTCTCCCTCTCGCTCTCTCTCCCTAAGATGTGTCCGGCATAGGCCAGGGTGCCACTCGAGGCCCAAACCAATTCTGGTTATCGCTTCTCGGCCTTTTGGCTAAGATCAAGTGTAGTATCTGTTCTTATCAGTTTAATATCTGATACGTCCCCTATCTGGGGACCATATATTAAATGGATTTTTAGAACAGGGAGATGGAAAAAGAGCTTGCTCTGTCCACTCCACGCATTGACCTGGTATTGCAGTACCTCCAGGAACGGTGCACCCCTTCTTAACCCAGTTTCCAAAAGCAGAACTCAATTCACCTGATTCATATTAGCCCGATTTAATGAATTGGAAGAAAGCATACGTCTTCATATGCACCTCAATTTGGCCCATTCACTTTTCACACTTCCTCCTTTTGTTTTTTATCTTTCACACTTTTGACTTTCTTTATTCATCCAAATAGCAAACTCATCACCACTCAACCTGACCAACTCGGCTATGTCCCCGTGCTGCAGTTCTCTGTCTTATCTAGATCATTTGCAATTGAATGGAATAGATCCCTTTTGGACAAAGTGGATTCACCTGCTGCTGCAGTGACCACAGGTGTGATAACATCTAGAATTGGCATCTGGTGCGATCTCTCCGCTTCCACTCCAAAGAAAGTTACCTGTTTATTCCTATCATGCATTGGTTTTTGGGGTTTTCTTTGAGTAATGATGATCTCTTTAGTAGTCTGTTGGCGCCCTCTCCTGGAGGAATAGTTTGCTTGCTCTTGGACATTCTAAAAGAGAGGTCATGATAGACATTGAGCTTCTGAGCTCAATTGGGGACAGTCATGGGTGATGAATGTTTGCAACCTACTGCGAAGCCTCATACCGCAATATAAGGAACGTCAAATACTAAGAAAGGGCGGCCTATGAAAGAATTACTACTTTCAATAAGTACACTTAAACGGCTAATTGGGAATAGAAAAACTGTAAAAAGCCCTCTGAGAAAGCCCCCCTCTAACCTTTGATAGTAAGCTTTTCTGTAGTCTGCCTGTTGATGTATTTTCCGTTTGAACTGTGCACAACATGAAGAGACGGAACACTGGCGGCTTGTCACAATGCCCCCCGATGACATCACAATAGCGCTGCTGCCTAGAAAACAAGCTGCGCAGAAGAAGTTGTTCTTTGGGTGGGAGGGTGGGCTAGTGGAAGGAGGGGGCAATCTCTTTTTTTCCCGGGTGGTAGGGGGATGACAGGAGAAGGGAAGCGGGTGGTGAGAAAGGTACAGAGGGCAGGGTTTGGGGGCTGGGAAGGAAAGGGAAAAGATTAGGGTTTGGGGATGATGAAAGGGCTTTCTACGGGTAAGGATGGCAAAGGGTGGCAGTGACGGAAAGTCAGGCAACCTGTCCTGTCCGTCTTTTTGTATCGTGAATTGGAAAGACTGCAAGGGGGAGGGGAGTTGCTTGCGCCCTAAAGGAGGAGTTATTCAGATTCATTGCAGTGGGCGGCGGCTGCAAAACGCACCATTCTTCTTGTTTTGGCTCTGCAAAGCAGCCTTTTCAAGGGTTGGCTTGGGTGACAAAATGTCTTGTGTAGGCGTGGGTTTGTCTCCCTCTCGCTCTCTCTCCCTAAGATGTGTCCGGCATAGGCCAGGGTGCCACTCGAGGCCCAAACCAATTCTGGTTATCGCTTCTCGGCCTTTTGGCTAAGATCAAGTGTAGTATCTGTTCTTATCAGTTTAATATCTGATACGTCCCCTATCTGGGGACCATATATTAAATGGATTTTTAGAACAGGGAGATGGAAAAAGAGCTTGCTCTGTCCACTCCACGCATTGACCTGGTATTGCAGTACCTCCAGGAACGGTGCACCCCTTCTTAACCCAGTTTCCAAAAGCAGAACTCAATTCA
>NW_027445387.1:0-32826 GCF_048569485.1 Anomaloglossus baeobatrachus | reverse complement strand
GTTATAGTTTTTGAGAAAATTGTGGTCATTTCATTTATGCGCGAATGTGCTCAGATTGCTATTCTATTGCATTTGGCACATGGTGACGATTATCTCGAGAGTGCAAAGTAGCCAAATGAAACGTTTACTGGATTTCCACTTACTTTATCAAATCTCATCTCCACCACACAGGACAAGTTTGCATCTGTTATAGTTTTGGAGAAAATTGTGGTCATTTCATTTATGCGCGAATGTGTTCAGATTGCTATTCTATTGCATTTGGCACATGGTGACGATTATCTCGAGAGTGCAAAGTAGCCAAATGAAACTTTTACTGGATTTCCACTTACTTTATCAAATCTCATCTCCACCACACAGGACAAGTTTGCATCTGTTATAGTTTTGGAGAAAATTGTGGTCATTTCATTTATGCGCGAATGTGTTCAGATTGCTATTTCTATTGCATTTGGCACATGGTGACGATTATCTCGAGAGTGCAAAGTAGCCAAATGAAACTTTTACTGGATTTCCACTTACTTTATCAAATCTCATCTCCACCACACAGGACAAGTTTGCATCTGTTATAGTTTTGGAGAAAATTGTGGTCATTTCATTTATGCGCGAATGTGTTCAGATTGCTATTCTATTGCATTTGGCACATGGTGACGATTATCTCGAGAGTGCAAAGTAGCCAAATGAAACTTTTAATGGATTTCCACTTACTTTATCAAATCTCATCTCCACCACACAGGACAAGTTTGCATCTGTTATAGTTTTGGAGAAAATTGTGGTCATTTCATTTATGCGCAAATGTGTTCAGATTGCTATTCTATTGCATTTGGCACATGGTGACGATTATCTCGAGAGTGCAAAGTAGCCAAATGAAACTTTTACTGGATTTCCACTTACTTTATCAAATCTCATCTCCACCACACAGGACAAGTTTGCATCTGTTATAGTTTTGGAGAAAATTGTGGTCATTTCATTTATGCGCGAATGTGTTCAGATTGCTATTCTATTGCATTTGGCACATGGTGACGATTATCTCGAGAGTGCAAAGTAGCCAAATGAAACTTTTACTGGATTTCCACTTACTTTATCAAATCTCATCTCCACCACACAGGACAAGTTTGCATCTGTTATAGTTTTTGAGAAAATTGTGGTCATTTCATTTATGCACGATTGTGTTCAGATTGATATTCTATTGCATTTGGCACATGGTGACGATTATCTCGAGAGTGCAAAGTAGCCAAATGAAACTTTTACTGGATTTCCACTTACTTTATCAAATCTCATCTCCACCACACAGGACAAGTTTGCATCTGTTATAGTTTTTGAGAAAATTGTGGTCATTTCATTTATGCGCGATTGTGTTCAGATTGATATTCTATTGCATTTGGCACATGGTGACGATTATCTCGAGAGTGCAAAGTAGCCAAATGAAACTTTTACTGGATTTCCACTTACTTTATCAAATCTCATCTCCACCACACAGGACAAGTTTGCATCTGTTATAGTTTTGGAGAAAATTGTGGTCATTTCATTTATGCGCGAATGTGTTCAGATTGCTATTCTATTGCATTTGGCACATGGTGACGATTATCTCGAGAGTGCAAAGTAGCCAAATGAAACTTTTACTGGATTTCCACTTACTTTATCAAATCTCATCTCCACCACACAGGACAAGTTTGCATCTGTTATAGTTTTGGAGAAAATTGTGGTCATTTCATTTATGCGCGAATGTGTTCAGATTGATATTCTATTGCATTTGGCACATGGTGACGATTATCTCGAGAGTGCAAAGTAGCCAAATGAAACTTTTACTGGATTTCCACTTACTTTATCAAATCTCATCTCCACCACACAGGACAAGTTTGCATCTGTTATAGTTTTGGAGAAAATTGTGGTCATTTCATTTATGCGCGAATGTGTTCAGATTGATATTCTATTGCATTTGGCACATGGTGACGATTATCTCGAGAGTGCAAAGTAGCCAAATGAAACTTTTACTGGATTTCCACTTACTTTATCAAATCTCATCTCCACCACACAGGACAAGTTTGCATCTGTTATAGTTTTGGAGAAAATTGTGGTCATTTCATTTATGCGCGAATGTGTTCAGATTGCTATTCTATTGCATTTGGCACATGGTGACGATTATCTCGACAGTGCAAAGTAGCCAAATGAAACTTTTACTGGATTTCCACTTACTTTATCAAATCTCATCTCCACCACACAGGACAAGTTTGCATCTGTTATAGTTTTTGAGAAAATTGTGGTCATTTCATTTATGCGCGAATTTGCTCAGATTGCTATTCTATTGCTTTTGGCACATGGTGACGATTATCTCGAGAGTGCAAAGTAGCCAAATGAAACTTTTACTGGATTTCCACTTACTTTATCAAATCTCATCTCCACCACACAGGACAAGTTTGCATCTGTTATAGTTTTTGAGAAAATTGTGGTCATTTCATTTATGCGCGAATGTGCTCAGATTGCTATTCTATTGCATTTGGCACATGGTGACGATTATCTCGAGAGTGCAAAGTAGCCAAATGAAACTTTTACTGGATTTCCACTTACTTTATCAAATCTCATCTCCACCACACAGGACAAGTTTGCATCTGTTATAGTTTTTGAGAAAATTGTGGTCATTTCATTTATGCGCGAATGTGCTCAGATTGCTATTCTATTGCATTTGGCACATGGTGACGATTATCTCGAGAGTGCAAAGTAGCCAAATGAAACGTTTACTGGATTTCCACTTACTTTATCAAATCTCATCTCCACCACACAGGACAAGTTTGCATCTGTTATAGTTTTGGAGAAAATTGTGGTCATTTCATTTATGCGCGAATGTGTTCAGATTGCTATTCTATTGCATTTGGCACATGGTGACGATTATCTCGAGAGTGCAAAGTAGCCAAATGAAACTTTTACTGGATTTCCACTTACTTTATCAAATCTCATCTCCACCACACAGGACAAGTTTGCATCTGTTATAGTTTTGGAGAAAATTGTGGTCATTTCATTTATGCGCGAATGTGTTCAGATTGCTATTCTATTGCATTTGGCACATGGTGACGATTATCTCGAGAGTGCAAAGTAGCCAAATGAAACTTTTACTGGATTTCCACTTACTTTATCAAATCTCATCTCCACCACACAGGACAAGTTTGCATCTGTTATAGTTTTGGAGAAAATTGTGGTCATTTCATTTATGCGCGAATGTGTTCAGATTGCTATTCTATTGCATTTGGCACATGGTGACGATTATCTCGAGAGTGCAAAGTAGCCAAATGAAACTTTTAATGGATTTCCACTTACTTTATCAAATCTCATCTCCACCACACAGGACAAGTTTGCATCTGTTATAGTTTTGGAGAAAATTGTGGTCATTTCATTTATGCGCGAATGTGTTCAGATTGCTATTCTATTGCATTTGGCACATGGTGACGATTATCTCGAGAGTGCAAAGTAGCCAAATGAAACTTTTACTGGATTTCCACTTACTTTATCAAATCTCATCTCCACCACACAGGACAAGTTTGCATCTGTTATAGTTTTGGAGAAAATTGTGGTCATTTCATTTATGCGCGAATGTGTTCAGATTGCTATTCTATTGCATTTGGCACATGGTGACGATTATCTCGAGAGTGCAAAGTAGCCAAATGAAACTTTTAATGGATTTCCACTTACTTTATCAAATCTCATCTCCACCACACAGGACAAGTTTGCATCTGTTATAGTTTTGGAGAAAATTGTGGTCATTTCATTTATGCGCAAATGTGTTCAGATTGCTATTCTATTGCATTTGGCACATGGTGACGATTATCTCGAGAGTGCAAAGTAGCCAAATGAAACTTTTACTGGATTTCCACTTACTTTATCAAATCTCATCTCCACCACACAGGACAAGTTTGCATCTGTTATAGTTTTGGAGAAAATTGTGGTCATTTCATTTATGCGCGAATGTGTTCAGATTGCTATTCTATTGCATTTGGCACATGGTGACGATTATCTCGAGAGTGCAAAGTAGCCAAATGAAACTTTTACTGGATTTCCACTTACTTTATCAAATCTCATCTCCACCACACAGGACAAGTTTGCATCTGTTATAGTTTTTGAGAAAATTGTGGTCATTTCATTTATGCACGATTGTGTTCAGATTGATATTCTATTGCATTTGGCACATGGTGACGATTATCTCGAGAGTGCAAAGTAGCCAAATGAAACTTTTACTGGATTTCCACTTACTTTATCAAATCTCATCTCCACCACACAGGACAAGTTTGCATCTGTTATAGTTTTTGAGAAAATTGTGGTCATTTCATTTATGCGCGATTGTGTTCAGATTGATATTCTATTGCATTTGGCACATGGTGACGATTATCTCGAGAGTGCAAAGTAGCCAAATGAAACTTTTACTGGATTTCCACTTACTTTATCAAATCTCATCTCCACCACACAGGACAAGTTTGCATCTGTTATAGTTTTGGAGAAAATTGTGGTCATTTCATTTATGCGCGAATGTGTTCAGATTGCTATTCTATTGCATTTGGCACATGGTGACGATTATCTCGAGAGTGCAAAGTAGCCAAATGAAACTTTTACTGGATTTCCACTTACTTTATCAAATCTCATCTCCACCACACAGGACAAGTTTGCATCTGTTATAGTTTTGGAGAAAATTGTGGTCATTTCATTTATGCGCGAATGTGTTCAGATTGATATTCTATTGCATTTGGCACATGGTGACGATTATCTCGAGAGTGCAAAGTAGCCAAATGAAACTTTTACTGGATTTCCACTTACTTTATCAAATCTCATCTCCACCACACAGGACAAGTTTGCATCTGTTATAGTTTTGGAGAAAATTGTGGTCATTTCATTTATGCGCGAATGTGTTCAGATTGATATTCTATTGCATTTGGCACATGGTGACGATTATCTCGAGAGTGCAAAGTAGCCAAATGAAACTTTTACTGGATTTCCACTTACTTTATCAAATCTCATCTCCACCACACAGGACAAGTTTGCATCTGTTATAGTTTTGGAGAAAATTGTGGTCATTTCATTTATGCGCGAATGTGTTCAGATTGCTATTCTATTGCATTTGGCACATGGTGACGATTATCTCGACAGTGCAAAGTAGCCAAATGAAACTTTTACTGGATTTCCACTTACTTTATCAAATCTCATCTCCACCACACAGGACAAGTTTGCATCTGTTATAGTTTTTGAGAAAATTGTGGTCATTTCATTTATGCGCGAATTTGCTCAGATTGCTATTCTATTGCTTTTGGCACATGGTGACGATTATCTCGAGAGTGCAAAGTAGCCAAATGAAACTTTTACTGGATTTCCACTTACTTTATCAAATCTCATCTCCACCACACAGGACAAGTTTGCATCTGTTATAGTTTTTGAGAAAATTGTGGTCATTTCATTTATGCGCGAATGTGCTCAGATTGCTATTCTATTGCATTTGGCACATGGTGACGATTATCTCGAGAGTGCAAAGTAGCCAAATGAAACTTTTACTGGATTTCCACTTACTTTATCAAATCTCATCTCCACCACACAGGACAAGTTTGCATCTGTTATAGTTTTTGAGAAAATTGTGGTCATTTCATTTATGCGCGAATGTGCTCAGATTGCTATTCTATTGCATTTGGCACATGGTGACGATTATCTCGAGAGTGCAAAGTAGCCAAATGAAACGTTTACTGGATTTCCACTTACTTTATCAAATCTCATCTCCACCACACAGGACAAGTTTGCATCTGTTATAGTTTTGGAGAAAATTGTGGTCATTTCATTTATGCGCGAATGTGTTCAGATTGCTATTCTATTGCATTTGGCACATGGTGACGATTATCTCGAGAGTGCAAAGTAGCCAAATGAAACTTTTACTGGATTTCCACTTACTTTATCAAATCTCATCTCCACCACACAGGACAAGTTTGCATCTGTTATAGTTTTGGAGAAAATTGTGGTCATTTCATTTATGCGCGAATGTGTTCAGATTGCTATTCTATTGCATTTGGCACATGGTGACGATTATCTCGAGAGTGCAAAGTAGCCAAATGAAACTTTTACTGGATTTCCACTTACTTTATCAAATCTCATCTCCACCACACAGGACAAGTTTGCATCTGTTATAGTTTTGGAGAAAATTGTGGTCATTTCATTTATGCGCGAATGTGTTCAGATTGCTATTCTATTGCATTTGGCACATGGTGACGATTATCTCGAGAGTGCAAAGTAGCCAAATGAAACTTTTAATGGATTTCCACTTACTTTATCAAATCTCATCTCCACCACACAGGACAAGTTTGCATCTGTTATAGTTTTGGAGAAAATTGTGGTCATTTCATTTATGCGCAAATGTGTTCAGATTGCTATTCTATTGCATTTGGCACATGGTGACGATTATCTCGAGAGTGCAAAGTAGCCAAATGAAACTTTTACTGGATTTCCACTTACTTTATCAAATCTCATCTCCACCACACAGGACAAGTTTGCATCTGTTATAGTTTTGGAGAAAATTGTGGTCATTTCATTTATGCGCGAATGTGTTCAGATTGCTATTCTATTGCATTTGGCACATGGTGACGATTATCTCGAGAGTGCAAAGTAGCCAAATGAAACTTTTACTGGATTTCCACTTACTTTATCAAATCTCATCTCCACCACACAGGACAAGTTTGCATCTGTTATAGTTTTTGAGAAAATTGTGGTCATTTCATTTATGCGCGATTGTGTTCAGATTGATATTCTATTGCATTTGGCACATGGTGACGATTATCTCGAGAGTGCAAAGTAGCCAAATGAAACTTTTACTGGATTTCCACTTACTTTATCAAATCTCATCTCCACCACACAGGACAAGTTTGCATCTGTTATAGTTTTTGAGAAAATTGTGGTCATTTCATTTATGCGCGATTGTGTTCAGATTGATATTCTATTGCATTTGGCACATGGTGACGATTATCTCGAGAGTGCAAAGTAGCCAAATGAAACTTTTACTGGATTTCCACTTACTTTATCAAATCTCATCTCCACCACACAGGACAAGTTTGCATCTGTTATAGTTTTGGAGAAAATTGTGGTCATTTCATTTATGCGCGAATGTGTTCAGATTGCTATTCTATTGCATTTGGCACATGGTGACGATTATCTCGAGAGTGCAAAGTAGCCAAATGAAACTTTTACTGGATTTCCACTTACTTTATCAAATCTCATCTCCACCACACAGGACAAGTTTGCATCTGTTATAGTTTTGGAGAAAATTGTGGTCATTTCATTTATGCGCGAATGTGTTCAGATTGCTATTCTATTGCATTTGGCACATGGTGACGATTATCTCGAGAGTGCAAAGTAGCCAAATAAAACTTTTACTGGATTTCCACTTACTTTATCAAATCTCATCTCCACCACACAGGACAAGTTTGCATCTGTTATAGTTTTGGAGAAAATTGTGGTCATTTCATTTATGCGCGAATGTGTTCAGATTGCTATTCTATTGCATTTGGCACATGGTGACGATTATCTCGAGAGTGCAAAGTAGCCAAATGAAACTTTTACTGGATTTCCACTTACTTTATCAAATCTCATCTCCACCACACAGGACAAGTTTGCATCTGTTATAGTTTTTGAGAAAATTGTGGTCATTTCATTTATGCGCGAATGTGCTCAGATTGCTATTCTATTGCATTTGGCACATGGTGACGATTATCTCGAGAGTGCAAAGTAGCCAAATGAAACTTTTACTGGATTTCCACTTACTTTATCAAATCTCATCTCCACCACACAGGACAAGTTTGCATCTGTTATAGTTTTGGAGAAAATTGTGGTCATTTCATTTATGCGCGAATGTGTTCAGATTGCTATTCTATTGCATTTGGCACATGGTGACGATTATCTCGAGAGTGCAAAGTAGCCAAATGAAACTTTTACTGGATTTCCACTTACTTTATCAAATCTCATCTCCACCACACAGGACAAGTTTGCATCTGTTATAGTTTTGGAGAAAATTGTGGTCATTTCATTTATGCGCGAATGTGTTCAGATTGCTATTCTATTGCATTTGGCACATGGTGACGATTATCTCGAGAGTGCAAAGTAGCAAAATGAAACTTTTACTGGATTTCCACTTACTTTATCAAATCTCATCTCCACCACACAGGACAAGTTTGCATCTGTTATAGTTTTGCAGAAAATTGTGGTCATTTCATTTATGCGCGAATGTGTTCAGATTGCTATTCTATTGCATTTGGCACATGGTGACGATTATCTCGAGAGTGCAAAGTAGCAAAATGAAACTTTTACTGGATTTCCACTTACTTTATCAAATCTCATCTCCACCACACAGGACAAGTTTGCATCTGTTATAGTTTTGCAGAAAATTGTGGTCATTTCATTTATGCGCGAATGTGTTCAGATTGCTATTCTATTGCATTTGGCACATGGTGACGATTATCTCGAGAGTGCAAAGTAGCCAAATGAAACTTTTACTGGATTTCCACTTACTTTATCAAATCTCATCTCCACCACACAGGACAAGTTTGCATCTGTTATAGTTTTGGAGAAAATTGTGGTCATTTCATTTATGCGCGAATGTGTTCAGATTGCTATTCTATTGCATTTGGCACATGGTGACGATTATCTCGAGAGTGCAAAGTAGCCAAATGAAACTTTTACTGGATTTCCACTTACTTTATCAAATCTCATCTCCACCACACAGGACAAGTTTGCATCTGTTATAGTTTTGGAGAAAATTGTGGTCATTTCATTTATGCGCGAATGTGTTCAGATTGCTATTCTATTGCATTTGGCACATGGTGACGATTATCTCGAGAGTGCAAAGTAGCCAAATGAAACTTTTACTGGATTTCCACTTACTTTATCAAATCTCATCTCCACCACACAGGACAAGTTTGCATCTGTTATAGTTTTGGAGAAAATTGTGGTCATTTCATTTATGCGCGAATGTGTTCAGATTGCTATTCTATTGCATTTGGCACATGGTGACGATTATCTCGAGAGTGCAAAGTAGCCAAATGAAACTTTTACTGGATTTCCACTTACTTTATCAAATCTCATCTCCACCACACAGGACAAGTTTGCATCTGTTATAGTTTTGGAGAAAATTGTGGTCATTTCATTTATGCGCGAATGTGCTCAGATTGCTATTCTATTGCATTTGGCACATGGTGACGATTATCTCGAGAGTGCAAAGTAGCCAAATGCAACTTTTACTGGATTTCCACTTACTTTATCAAATCTCATCTCCACCACACAGGACAAGTTTGCATCTGTTATAGTTTTGGAGAAAATTGTGGTCATTTCATTTATGCGCGAATGTGTTTAGATTGCTATTCTATTGCATTTGGCACATGGTGACGATTATCTCGAGAGTGCAAAGTAGCCAAATGAAACTTTTACTGGATTTCCACTTACTTTATCAAATCTCATCTCCACCACACAGGACAAGTTTGCATCTGTTATAGTTTTGGAGAAAATTGTGGTCATTTCATTTATGCGCGAATGTGTTCAGATTGCTATTCTATTGCATTTGGCACATGGTGACGATTATCTCGAGAGTGCAAAGTAGCCAAATGAAACTTTTACTGGATTTCCACTTACTTTATCAAATCGCATCTCCACCACACAGGACAAGTTTGCATCTGTTATAGTTTTGGAGAAAATTGTGGTCATTTCATGTATGCGCGAATGTGTTCAGATTGATATTCTATTGCATTTGGCACATGGTGACGATTATCTCGAGAGTGCAAAGTAGCCAAATGAAACTTTTACTGGATTTCCACTTACTTTATCAAATCTCATCTCCACCACACAGGACAAGTTTGCATCTGTTATAGTTTTGGAGAAAATTGTGGTCATTTCATGTATGCGCGAATGTGTTCAGATTGCTATTCTATTGCATTTGGCACATGGTGACGATTATCTCGAGAGTGCAAAGTAGCCAAATGAAACTTTTACTGGATTTCCACTTACTTTATCAAATCTCATCTCCACCACACAGGACAAGTTTGCATCTGTTATAGTTTTGGAGAAAATTGTGGTCATTTCATTCATGCGCGAATGTGTTCAGATTGCTATTCTATTGCATTTGGCACATGGTGACGATTATCTTGAGAGTGCAAAGTAGCCAAATGAAACTTTTACTGGATTTCCACTTACTTTATCAAATCTCATCTCCACCACACAGGACAAGTTTGCATCTGTTATAGTTTTGGAGAAAATTGTGGTCATTTCATTTATTCGCGAATGTGTTCAGATTGCTATTCTATTGCATTTGGCACATGGTGACGATTATCTCGAGAGTGCAAAGTAGCCAAATGAAACTTTTACTGGATTTCCACTTACTTTATCAAATCTCATCTCCACCACACAGGACAAGTTTGCATCTGTTATAGTTTTGGAGAAAATTGTGGTCATTTCATTTATGCGCGAATGTGTTCAGATTGCTATTCTATTGCATTTGGCACATGGTGACGATTATCTCGAGAGTGCAAAGTAGCCAAATGAAACTTTTACTGGATTTCCACTTACTTTATCAAATCTCATCTCCACCACACAGGACAAGTTTGCATCTGTTATAGTTTTGGAGAAAATTGTGGTCATTTCATTTATGCGCGAATGTGTTCAGATTGCTATTCTATTGCATTTGGCACATGGTGACGATTATCTCGAGAGTGCAAAGTAGCCAAATGAAACTTTTACTGGATTTCCACTTACTTTATCAAATCTCATCTCCACCACACAGGACAAGTTTGCATCTGTTATAGTTTTGGAGAAAATTGTGGTCATTTCATTTATGCGCGAATGTGTTCAGATTGTTGTTCTATTGCATTTGGCACATGGTGACGATTATCTCGAGAGTGCAAAGTAGCCAAATGAAACTTTTATTGGATTTCCACTTACTTTATCAAATCTCATCTCCACCACACAGGACAAGTTTGCATCTGTTATAGTTTTGGAGAAAATTGTGGTCATTTCATTTATGCGCGAATGTGTTCAGATTGCTATTCTATTGCATTTGGCACATGGTGACGATTATCTCGAGAGTGCAAAGTAGCCAAATGAAACTTTTACTGGATTTCCACTTACTTTATCAAATCTCATCTCCACCACACAGGACAAGTTTGCATCTGTTATAGTTTTGGAGAAAATTGTGGTCATTTCATTTATGCGCGAATGTGTTCAGATTGCTATTCTATTGCATTTGGCACATGGTGACGATTATCTCGAGAGTGCAAAGTAGCCAAATGAAACTTTTACTGGATTTCCACTTACTTTATCAAATCTCATCTCCACCACACAGGACAAGTTTGCATCTGTTATAGTTTTGGAGAAAATTGTGGTCGTTTCATTTATGCGCGAATGTGTTCAGATTGATATTCTATTGCATTTGGCACATGGTGACGATTATCTCGAGAGTGCAAAGTAGCCAAATGAAACTTTTACTGGATTTCCACTTACTTTATCAAATCTCATCTCCACCACACAGGACAAGTTTGCATCTGTTATAGTTTTGGAGAAAATTGTGGTCATTTCATTTATGCGCGAATGTGTTCAGATTGATATTCTATTGCATTTGGCACATGGTGACGATTATCTCGAGAGTGCAAAGTAGCCAAATGAAACTTTTACTGGATTTCCACTTACTTTATCAAATCTCATCTCCACCACACAGGACAAGTTTGCATCTGTTATAGTTTTGGAGAAAATTGTGGTCATTTCATTTATGCGCGAATGTGTTCAGATTGATATTCTTTTGCATTTGGTACATGGTGACGATTATCTCGAGAGTGCAAAGTAGCCAAATGAAACTTTTACTGGATTTCCACTTACTTTATCAAATCTCATCTCCACCACACAGGACAAGTTTGCATCTGTTATAGTTTTGGAGAAAATTGTGGTCATTTCATTTATGCGCGAATGTGTTCAGATTGCTATTCTATTGCATTTGGCACATGGTGACGATTATCTCGAGAGTGCAAAGTAGCCAAATGAAACTTTTACTGGATTTCCACTTACTTTATCAAATCTCATCTCCACCACACAGGACAAGTTTGCATCTGTTATAGTTTTTGAGAAAATTGTGGTCATTTCATTTATGCGCGAATGTGCTCAGATTGCTATTCTATTGCATTTGGCACATGGTGACGATTATCTCGAGAGTGCAAAGTAGCCAAATGAAACTTTTACTGGATTTCCACTTACTTTATCAAATCTCATCTCCACCACACAGGACAAGTTTGCATCTGTTATAGTTTTGGAGAAAATTGTGGTCATTTCATTTATGCGCGAATGTGTTCAGATTGCTATTCTATTGCATTTGGCACATGGTGACGATTATCTCGAGAGTGCAAAGTAGCCAAATGAAACTTTTACTGAATTTCCACTTACTTTATCAAATCTCATCTCCACCACACAGGACAAGTTTGCATCTGTTATAGTTTTGGAGAAAATTGTGGTCATTTCATTTATGCGCGAATGTGTTCAGATTGCTATTCTATTGCATTTGGCACATGGTGACGATTATCTCGAGAGTGCAAAGTAGCCAAATGAAACTTTTACTGGATTTCCACTTACTTTATCAAATCTCATCTCCACCACACAGGACAAGTTTGCATCTGTTATAGTTTTGGAGAAAATTGTGGTCATTTCATTTATGCGCGAATGTGTTCAGATTGATATTCTATTGCATTTGGCACATGGTGACGATTATCTCGAGAGTGCAAAGTAGCCAAATGAAACTTTTACTGGATTTCCACTTACTTTATCAAATCTCATCTCCACCACACAGGACAAGTTTGCATCTGTTATAGTTTTGGAGAAAATTGTGGTCATTTCATTTATGCGCGAATGTGTTCAGATTGATATTCTATTGCATTTGGCACATGGTGACGATTATCTCGAGAGTGCAAAGTAGCCAAATGAAACTTTTACTGGATTTCCACTTACTTTATCAAATCTCATCTCCACCACACAGGACAAGTTTGCATCTGTTATAGTTTTGGAGAAAATTGTGGTCATTTCATTTATGCGCGAATGTGTTCAGATTGCTATTCTATTGCATTTGGCACATGGTGACGATTATCTCGACAGTGCAAAGTAGCCAAATGAAACTTTTACTGGATTTCCACTTACTTTATCAAATCTCATCTCCACCACACAGGACAAGTTTGCATCTGTTATAGTTTTTGAGAAAATTGTGGTCATTTCATTTATGCGCGAATGTGCTCAGATTACTATTCTATTGCATTTGGCACATGGTGACGATTATCTCGAGAGTGCAAAGTAGCCAAATGAAACTTTTACTGGATTTCCACTTACTTTATCAAATCTCATCTCCACCACACAGGACAAGTTTGCATCTGTTATAGTTTTTGAGAAAATTGTGGTCATTTCATTTATGCGCGAATGTGCTCAGATTGCTATTCTATTGCATTTGGCACATGGTGACGATTATCTCGAGAGTGCAAAGTAGCCAAATGAAACTTTTACTGGATTTCCACTTACTTTATCAAATCTCATCTCCACCACACAGGACAAGTTTGCATCTGTTATAGTTTTTGAGAAAATTGTGGTCATTTCATTTATGCGCGAATGTGCTCAGATTGCTATTCTATTGCATTTGGCACATGGTGACGATTATCTCGAGAGTGCAAAGTAGCCAAATGAAACGTTTACTGGATTTCCACTTACTTTATCAAATCTCATCTCCACCACACAGGACAAGTTTGCATCTGTTATAGTTTTGGAGAAAATTGTGGTCATTTCATTTATGCGCGAATGTGTTCAGATTGCTATTCTATTGCATTTGGCACATGGTGACGATTATCGAGAGTGCAAAGTAGCCAAATGAAACTTTTACTGGATTTCCACTTACTTTATCAAATCTCATCTCCACCACACAGGACAAGTTTGCATCTGTTATAGTTTTGGAGAAAATTGTGGTCATTTCATTTATACGCGAATGTGTTCAGATTGCTATTCTATTGCATTTGGCACATGGTGACGATTATCTCGAGAGTGCAAAGTAGCCAAATGAAACTTTTAATGGATTTCCACTTACTTTATCAAATCTCATCTCCACCACACAGGACAAGTTTGCATCTGTTATAGTTTTGGAGAAAATTGTGGTCATTTCATTTATGCGCAAATGTGTTCAGATTGCTATTCTATTGCATTTGGCACATGGTGACGATTATCTCGAGAGTGCAAAGTAGCCAAATGAAACTTTTACTGGATTTCCACTTACTTTATCAAATCTCATCTCCACCACACAGGACAAGTTTGCATCTGTTATAGTTTTGGAGAAAATTGTGGTCATTTCATTTATGCGCGAATGTGTTCAGATTGCTATTCTATTGCATTTGGCACATGGTGACGATTATCTCGAGAGTGCAAAGTAGCCAAATGAAACTTTTACTGGATTTCCACTTACTTTATCAAATCTCATCTCCACCACACAGGACAAGTTTGCATCTGTTATAGTTTTTGAGAAAATTGTGGTCATTTCATTTATGCGCGATTGTGTTCAGATTGATATTCTTTTGCATTTGGCACATGGTGACGATTATCTCGAGAGTGCAAAGTAGCCAAATGAAACTTTTACTGGATTTCCACTTACTTTATCAAATCTCATCTCCACCACACAGGACAAGTTTGCATCTGTTATAGTTTTTGAGAAAATTGTGGTCATTTCATTTATGCGCGAATGTGTTCAGATTGATATTCTATTGCATTTGGCACATGGTGACGATTATCTCGAGAGTGCAAAGTAGCCAAATGAAACTTTTACTGGATTTCCACTTACTTTATCAAATCTCATCTCCTCCACACAGGACAAGTTTGCATCTGTTATAGTTTTGGAGAAAATTGTGGTCATTTCATTTATGCGCGAATGTGTTCAGATTGCTATTCTATTGCATTTGGCACATGGTGACGATTATCTCGAGAGTGCAAAGTAGCCAAATGAAACTTTTACTGGATTTCCACTTACTTTATCAAATCTCATCTCCACCACACAGGACAAGTTTGCATCTGTTATAGTTTTTGAGAAAATTGTGGTCATTTCATTTATGCGCGATTGTGTTCAGATTGATATTCTATTGCATTTGGCACATGGTGACGATTATCTCGAGAGTGCAAAGTAGCCAAATGAAACTTTTACTGGATTTCCACTTACTTTATCAAATCTCATCTCCACCACACAGGACAAGTTTGCATCTGTTATAGTTTTTGAGAAAATTGTGGTCATTTCATTTATGCGCGATTGTGTTCAGATTGATATTCTATTGCATTTGGCACATGGTGACGATTATCTCGAGAGTGCAAAGTAGCCAAATGAAACTTTTACTGGATTTCCACTTACTTTATCAAATCTCATCTCCACCACACAGGACAAGTTTGCATCTGTTATAGTTTTGGAGAAAATTGTGGTCATTTCATTTATGCGCGAATGTGTTCAGATTGCTATTCTATTGCATTTGGCACATGGTGACGATTATCTCGAGAGTGCAAAGTAGCCAAATGAAACTTTTACTGGATTTCCACTTACTTTATCAAATCTCATCTCCACCACACAGGACAAGTTTGCATCTGTTATAGTTTTGGAGAAAATTGTGGTCATTTCATTTATGCGCGAATGTGTTCAGATTGCTATTCTATTGCATTTGGCACATGGTGACGATTATCTCGAGAGTGCAAAGTAGCCAAATGAATATTTTACTGGATTTCCACTTACTTTATCAAATCTCATCTCCACCACACAGGACAAGTTTGCATCTGTTATAGTTTTGGAGAAAATTGTGGTCATTTCATTTATGCGCGAATGTGTTCAGATTGCTATTCTATTGCATTTGGCACATGGTGACGATTATCTCGAGAGTGCAAAGTAGCCAAATGAAACTTTTATTGGATTTCCACTTACTTTATCAAATCTCATCTCCACCACACAGGACAAGTTTGCATCTGTTATAGTTTTGGAGAAAATTGTGGTCATTTCATTTATGCGCGAATGTGTTCATATTGCTATTCTATTGCATTTGGCACATGGTGACGATTATCTCGAGAGTGCAAAGTAGCCAAATGAAACTTTTACTGGATTTCCACTTACTTTATCAAATCTCATCTCCACCACACAGGACAAGTTTGCATCTGTTATGGTTTTGGAGAAAATTGTGGTCATTTCATTTATGCGCGAATGTGTTCAGATTGCTATTCTATTGCATTTGGCACATGGTGACGATTATCTCGAGAGTGCAAAGTAGCCAAATGAAACTTTTACTGGATTTCCACTTACTTTATCAAATCTCATCTCCACCACACAGGACAAGTTTGCATCTGTTATAGTTTTGGAGAAAATTGTGGTCATTTCATTTATGCGCGAATGTGTTCAGATTGCTATTCTATTGCATTTGGCACATGGTGACGATTATCTCGAGAGTGCAAAGTAGCCAAATGAAACTTTTACTGGATTTCCACTTACTTTATCAAATCTCATCTCCACCACACAGGACAAGTTTGCATCTGTTATAGTTTTGGAGAAAATTGTGGTCATTTCATTTATGCGCGAATGTGTTCAGATTGCTATTCTATTGCATTTGGCACATGATGACGATTATCTCGAGAGTGCAAAGTAGCCAAATGAAACTTTTACTGGATTTCCACTTACTTTATCAAATCTCATCTCCACCACACAGGACAAGTAAACATCTGTTATAGTTTTGGAGAAAATTGTGGTCATTTCATTTATGCGCGAATGTGTTCAGATTGCTATCCTATTGCATTTGGCACATGGTGACGATTATCTCGAGAGTGCAAAGTAGCCAAATGAATCTTTTACTGGATTTCCACTTACTTTATCAAATCTCATCTCCAACACACAGGACAAGTTTGCATCTGTTATAGTTTTGGAGAAAATTGTGGTCATTTCATTTATGCGCGAATGTGTTCAGATTGCTATCCTATTGCATTTGGCACATGGTGACGATTATCTCGAGAGTGCAAAGTAGCCAAATGAAACTTTTACTGGATTTCCACTTACTTTATCAAATCTCATCTCCACCACACAGGACAAGTTTGCATCTGTTATAGTTTTGGAGAAAAATGTGGTCATTTCATTTATGCGCGAATGTGTTCAGATTGCTATTCTATTGCATTTGGCACATGGTGACGATTATCTCGAGAGTGCAAAGTAGCCAAATGAAACTTTTACTGGATTTCCACTTACTTTATCAAATCTCATCTCCACCACACAGGACAAGTTTGCATCTGTTATAGTTTTGGAGAAAATTGTGGTCATTTCATTTATGCGCGAATGTGTTCAGATTGCTATTCTATTGCATTTGGCACATGGTGACGATTATCTCGAGAGTGCAAAGTAGCCAAATGAAACTTTTACTGGATTTCCACTTACTTTATCAAATCTCATCTCCACCACACAGGACAAGTTTGCATCTGTTATAGTTTTGGAGAAAATTGTGGTCATTTCATTTATGCGCGAATGTGTTCAGATTGCTATTCTATTGCATTTGGCACATGGTGACGATTATCTCGAGAGTGCAAAGTAGCCAAATGAAACTTTTACTGGATTTCCACTTACTTTATCAAATCTCATCTCCACCACACAGGACAAGTTTGCATCTGTTATAGTTTTGGAGAAAATTGTGGTCATTTCATTTATGAGCGAATGTGTTCAGATTGCTATTCTATTGCATTTGGCACATGGTGACGATTATCTCGAGAGTGCAAAGTAGCCAAATGAAACTTTTACTGGATTTCCACTTACTTTATCAAATCTCATCTCCACCACACAGGACAAGTTTGCATCTGTTATAGTTTTGGAGAAAATTGTGGTCATTTCATTTATGCGCGAATGTGTTCAGATTGCTATTCTATTGCATTTGGAACATGGTGACGATTATCTCGAGAGTGCAAAGTAGCCAAATGAAACTTTTACTGGATTTCCACTTACTTTATCAAATCTCATCTCCACCACACAGGACAAGTTTGCATCTGTTATAGTTTTGGAGAAAATTGTGGTCATTTCATTTATGCGCGAATGTGTTCAGATTGCTATTCTATTGCATTTGGCACATGGTGACGATTATCTCGAGAGTGCAAAGTAGCCAAATGAAACTTTTACTGGATTTCCACTTACTTTATCAAATCTCATCTCCACCACACAGGACAAGTTTGCATCTGTTATAGTTTTGGAGAAAATTGTGGTCATTTCATTTATGCGCGAATGTGTTCAGATTGCTATTCTATTGCATTTGGCACATGGTGACGATTATCTCGAGAGTGCAAAGTAGCCAAATGAATCTTTTACTGGATTTCCACTTACTTTATCAAATCTCATCTCCACCACACAGGACAAGTTTGCATCTGTTATAGTTTTGGAGAAAATTGTGGTCATTTCATTTATGCGCGAATGTGTTCAGATTGCTATTCTATTGCATTTGGCACATGGTGACGATTATCTCGAGAGTGCAAAGTAGCCAAATGAAACTTTTACTGGATTTACACTTACTTTATCAAATCTCATCTCCACCACACAGGACAAGTTTGCATCTGTTATAGTTTTGGAGAAAATTGTGGTCATTTCATTTATGCGCGAATGTGTTCAGATTGCTATTCTATTGCATTTGGCACATGGTGACGATTATCTCGAGAGTGCAAAGTAGCCAAATGAATATTTTACTGGATTTCCACTTACTTTATCAAATCTCATCTCCACCACACAGGACAAGTTTGCATCTGTTATAGTTTTGGAGAAAATTGTGGTCATTTCATTTATGCGCGAATGTGTTCAGATTGCTATTCTATTGCATTTGGCACATGGTGACGATTATCTCGAGAGTGCAAAGTAGCCAAATGAAACTTTTACTGGATTTCCACTTACTTTATCAAATGTCATCTCCACCACACAGGACAAGTTTGCATCTGTTATAGTTTTGGAGAAAATTGTGGTCATTTCATTTATGCGCGAATGTGTTCAGATTGCTATTCTATTGCATTTGGCACATGGTGACTATTATCTCGAGAGTGCAAAGTAGCCAAATGAAACTTTTACTGGATTTCCACTTACTTTATCAAATCTCATCTCCACCACACAGGACAAGTTTGAATCTGTTATAGTTTTGGAGAAAATTGTGGTCATTTCATTTATGCGCGAATGTGTTCAGATTGCTATTCTATTGCATTTGGCACATGGTGACGATTATCTCGAGAGTGCAAAGTAGCCAAATGAAACTTTTACTGGATTTACACTTACTTTATCAAATCTCATCTCCACCACACAGGACAAGTTTGCATCTGTTATAGTTTTGGAGAAAATTGTGGTCATTTCATTTATGCGCGAATGTGTTCATATTGCTATTCTATTGCATTTGGCACATGGTGACGATTATCTCGAGAGTGCAAAGTAGCCAAATGAAACTTTTACTGGATTTCCACTTACTTTATCAAATCTCATCTCCACCACACAGGACAAGTTTGCATCTGTTATGGTTTTGGAGAAAATTGTGGTCATTTCATTTATGCGCGAATGTGTTCAGATTGCTATTCTATTGCATTTGGCACATGGTGACAATTATCTCGAGAGTGCAAAGTAGCCAAATAAAACTTTTACTGGATTTCCACTTACTTTATCAAATCTCATCTCCACCACACAGGACAAGTTTGCATCTGTTATAGTTTTGGAGAAAATTGTGGTCATTTCATTTATGCGCGAATGTGTTCAGATTGCTATTCTATTGCATTTGGCACATGGTGACGATTATCTCGAGAGTGCAAAGTAGCCAAATGAAACTTTTACTGGATTTCCACTTACTTTATCAAATCTCATCTCCACCACACAGGACAAGTTTGCATCTGTTATAGTTTTGGAGAAAATTGTGGTCATTTCATTTATGCGCGAATGTGTTCAGATTGATATTCTATTGCATTTGGCACATGGTGACGATTATCTCGAGAGTGCAAAGTAGCCAAATGAAACTTTTACTGGATTTCCACTTACTTTATCAAATCTCATCTCCACCACACAGGACAAGTTTGCATCTGTTATAGTTTTGGAGAAAATTGTGGTCATTTCATTTATGCGCGAATGTGTTCAGATTGCTATCCTATTGCATTTGGCACATGGTGACGATTATCTCGAGAGTGCAAAGTAGCCAAATGAAACTTTTACTGGATTTCCACTTACTTTATCAAATCTCATCTCCACCACACAGGACAAGTTTGCATCTGTTATAGTTTTGGAGAAAATTGTGGTCATTTCATTTATGCGCGAATGTGTTCAGATTGCTATCCTATTGCATTTGGCACATGGTGACGATTATCTCGAGAGTGCAAAGTAGCCAAATGAAACTTTTACTGGATTTCCACTTACTTTATCAAATCTCATCTCCACCACACAGGACAAGTTTGCATCTGTTATAGTTTTGGAGAAAATTGTGGTCATTTCATTTATGCGCGAATGTGTTCAGATTGCTATTCTATTGCATTTGGCACATGGTGACGATTATCTCGAGAGTGCAAAGTAGCCAAATGAAACTTTTACTGGATTTCCACTTACTTTATCAAATCTCATCTCCACCACACAGGACAAGTTTGCATCTGTTATAGTTTTGGAGAAAATTGTGGTCATTTCATTTATGCGCGAATGTGTTCAGATTGCTATTCTATTGCATTTGGGCACATGGTGACGATTATCTCGAGAGTGCAAAGTAGCCAAATGAAACTTTTACTGGATTTCCACTTACTTTATCAAATCTCATCTCCACCACACAGGACAAGTTTGCATCTGTTATAGTTTTGGAGAAAATTGTGGTCATTTCATTTATGCGCGAATGTGTTCAGATTGCTATTCTATTGCATTTGGCACATGGTGACGATTATCTCGAGAGTGCAAAGTAGCCAAATGAAACTTTTACTGGATTTCCACTTACTTTATCAAATCTCATCTCCACCACACAGGACAAGTTTGCATCTGTTATAGTTTTGGAGAAAATTGTGGTCATTTCATTTATGCGCGAATGTGTTCAGATTGCTATTCTATTGCATTTGGCACATGGTGACGATTATCTCGAGAGTGCAAAGTAGCCAAATGAAACTTTTACTGGATTTCCACTTACTTATCAAATCTCATCTCCACCACACAGGACAAGTTTGCATCTGTTATAGTTTTGGAGAAAATTGTGGTCATTTCATTTATGCGCGAATGTGTTCAGATTGCTATTCTATTGCATTTGGCACATGGTGACGATTATCTCGAGAGTGCAAAGTAGCCAAATGAATCTTTTACTGGATTTCCACTTACTTTATCAAATCTCATCTCCACCACACAGGACAAGTTTGCATCTGTTATAGTTTTGGAGAAAATTGTGGTCATTTCATTTATGCGCGAATGTGTTCAGATTGCTATTCTATTGCATTTGGCACATGGTGACGATTATCTCGAGAGTGCAAAGTAGCCAAATGAAACTTTTACTGGATTTCCACTTACTTTATCAAATCTCATCTCCACCACACAGGACAAGTTTGCATCTGTTATAGTTTTGGAGAAAATTGTGGTCATTTCATTTATGCGCGAATGTGTTCAGATTGCTATTCTATTGCATTTGGCACATGGTGACGATTATCTCGAGAGTGCAAAGTAGCCAAATGAAACTTTTACTGGATTTCCACTTACTTTATCAAATCTCATCTCCACCACACAGGACAAGTTTGAATCTGTTATAGTTTTGGAGAAAATTGTGGTCATTTCATTTATGCGCGAATGTGTTCAGATTGCTATTCTATTGCATTTGGCACATGGTGACGATTATCTCGAGAGTGCAAAGTAGCCAAATGAAACTTTTACTGGATTTACACTTACTTTATCAAATCTCATCTCCACCACACAGGACAAGTTTGCATCTGTTATAGTTTTGGAGAAAATTGTGGTCATTTCATTTATGCGCGAATGTGTTCAGATTGCTATTCTATTGCATTTGGCACATGGTGACGATTATCTCGAGAGTGCAAAGTAGCCAAATGAAACTTTTACTGGATTTCCACTTACTTTATCAAATCTCATCTCCACCACACAGGACAAGTTTGCATCTGTTATAGTTTTGGAGAAAATTGTGGTCATTTCATTTATGCGCGAATGTGTTCAGATTGCTATTCTATTGCATTTGGCACATGGTGACGATTATCTCGAGAGTGCAAAGTAGCCAAATGAAACTTTTACTGGATTTCCACTTACTTTATCAAATCTCATCTCCACCACACAGGACAAGTTTGCATCTGTTATAGTTTTGGAGAAAATTGTGGTCATTTCATTTATGCGCGAATGTGTTCAGATTGCTATTCTATTGCATTTGGCACATGGTGACGATTATCTCGAGAGTGCAAAGTAGCCAAATGAAACTTTTACTGGATTTCCACTTACTTTATCAAATCTCATCTCCACCACACAGGACAAGTTTGCATCTGTTATAGTTTTGGAGAAAATTGTGGTCATTTCATTTATGCGCGAATGTGTTCAGATTGCTATTCTATTGCATTTGGCACATGGTGACGATTATCTCGAGAGTGCAAAGTAGCCAAATGAAACTTTTACTGGATTTCCACTTACTTTATCAAATCTCATCTCCACCACACAGGACAAGTTTGCATCTGTTATAGTTTTGGAGAAAATTGTGGTCATTTCATTTATGCGCGAATGTGTTCAGATTGCTATCCTATTGCATTTGGCACATGGTGACGATTATCTCGAGAGTGCAAAGTAGCCAAATGAAACTTTTACTGGATTTCCACTTACTTTATCAAATCTCATCTCCACCACACAGGACAAGTTTGCATCTGTTATAGTTTTGGAGAAAATTGTGGTCATTTCATTTATGCGCGAATGTGTTCAGATTGCTATCCTATTGCATTTGGCACATGGTGACGATTATCTCGAGAGTGCAAAGTAGCCAAATGAAACTTTTACTGGATTTCCACTTACTTTATCAAATCTCATCTCCACCACACAGGACAAGTTTGCATCTGTTATAGTTTTGGAGAAAATTGTGGTCATTTCATTTATGCGCGAATGTGTTCAGATTGCTATTCTATTGCATTTGGCACATGGTGACGATTATCTCGAGAGTGCAAAGTAGCCAAATGAAACTTTTACTGGATTTCCACTTACTTTATCAAATCTCATCTCCACCACACAGGACAAGTTTGCATCTGTTATAGTTTTGGAGAAAATTGTGGTCATTTCATTTATGCGCGAATGTGTTCAGATTGCTATTCTATTGCATTTGGCACATGGTGACGATTATCTCGAGAGTGCAAAGTAGCCAAATGAAACTTTTACTGGATTTCCACTTACTTTATCAAATCTCATCTCCACCACACAGGACAAGTTTGCATCTGTTATAGTTTTGGAGAAAATTGTGGTCATTTCATTTATGCGCGAATGTGTTCAGATTGCTATTCTATTGCATTTGGCACATGGTGACGATTATCTCGAGAGTGCAAAGTAGCCAAATGAAAACTTTTACTGGATTTCCACTTACTTTATCAAATCTCATCTCCACCACACAGGACAAGTTTGCATCTGTTATAGTTTTGGAGAAAATTGTGGTCATTTAATTTATGCGCGAATGTGTTCAGATTGCTATTCTATTGCATTTGGCACATGGTGACGATTATCTCGAGAGTGCAAAGTAGCCAAATGAAACTTTTACTGGATTTCCACTTAACTTATCAAATCTCATCTCCACCACACAGGACAAGTTTGCATCTGTTATAGTTTTGGAGAAAATTGTGGTCATTTCATTTATGCGCGAATGTGTTCAGATTGCTATTCTATTGCATTTGGCACATGGTGACGATTATCTCGAGAGTGCAAAGTAGCCAAATGAATCTTTTACTGGATTTCCACTTACTTTATCAAATCTCATCTCCACCACACAGGACAAGTTTGCATCTGTTATAGTTTTGGAGAAAATTGTGGTCATTTCATTTATGCGCGAATGTGTTCAGATTGCTATTCTATTGCATTTGGCACATGGTGACGATTATCTCGAGAGTGCAAAGTAGCCAAATGAAACTTTTACTGGATTTCCACTTACTTTATCAAATCTCATCTCCACCACACAGGACAAGTTTGCATCTGTTATAGTTTTGGAGAAAATTGTGGTCATTTCATTTATGCGCGAATGTGTTCAGATTGCTATTCTATTGCATTTGGCACATGGTGACGATTATCTCGAGAGTGCAAAGTAGCCAAATGAATCTTTTACTGGATTTCCACTTACTTTATCAAATCTCATCTCCACCACACAGGACAAGTTTGCATCTGTTATAGTTTTGGAGAAAATTGTGGTCATTTCATTTATGCGCGAATGTGTTCAGATTGCTATTCTATTGCATTTGGCACATGGTGACGATTATCTCGAGAGTGCAAAGTAGCCAAATGAATCTTTTACTGGATTTCCACTTACTTTATCAAATCTCATCTCCACCACACAGGACAAGTTTGCATCTGTTATAGTTTTGGAGAAAATTGTGGTCATTTCATTTATGCGCGAATGTGTTCAGATTGCTATTCTATTGCATTTGGCACATGGTGACGATTATCTCGAGAGTGCAAAGTAGCCAAATGAAACTTTTACTGGATTTCCACTTACTTTATCAAATCTCATCTCCACCACACAGGACAAGTTTGCATCTGTTATAGTTTTGGAGAAAATTGTGGTCATTTCATTTATGCGCGAATGTGTTCAGATTGCTATTCTATTGCATTTGGCACATGGTGACGATTATCTCGAGAGTGCAAAGTAGCCAAATGAATATTTTACTGGATTTCCACTTACTTTATCAAATCTCATCTCCACCACACAGGACAAGTTTGCATCTGTTATAGTTTTGGAGAAAATTGTGGTCATTTCATTTATGCGCGAATGTGTTCAGATTGCTATTCTATTGCATTTGGCACATGGTGACGATTATCTCGAGAGTGCAAAGTAGCCAAATGAAACTTTTACTGGATTTCCACTTACTTTATCAAATCTCATCTCCACCACACAGGACAAGTTTGCATCTGTTATAGTTTTGGAGAAAATTGTGGTCATTTCATTTATGCGCGAATGTGTTCAGATTGCTATTCTATTGCATTTGGCACATGGTGACGATTATCTCGAGAGTGCAAAGTAGCCAAATGAAACTTTTACTGGATTTCCACTTACTTTATCAAATCTCATCTCCACCACACAGGACAAGTTTGCATCTGTTATAGTTTTGGAGAAAATTGTGGTCATTTCATTTATGCGCGAATGTGTTCAGATTGCTATTCTATTGCATTTGGCACATGGTGACGATTATCTCGAGAGTGCAAAGTAGCCAAATGAAACTTTTACTGGATTTACACTTACTTTATCAAATCTCATCTCCACCACACAGGACAAGTTTGCATCTGTTATGGTTTTGGAGAAAATTGTGGTCATTTCATTTATGCGCGAATGTGTTCATATTGCTATTCTATTGCATTTGGCACATGGTGACGATTATCTCGAGAGTGCAAAGTAGCCAAATGAAACTTTTACTGGATTTCCACTTACTTTATCAAATCTCATCTCCACCACACAGGACAAGTTTGCATCTGTTATAGTTTTGGAGAAAATTGTGGTCATTTCATTTATGCGCGAATGTGTTCAGATTGCTATTCTATTGCATTTGGCACATGGTGACGATTATCTCGAGAGTGCAAAGTAGCCAAATGAAACTTTTACTGGATTTCCACTTACTTTATCAAATCTCATCTCCACCACACAGGACAAGTTTGCATCTGTTATAGTTTTGGAGAAAATTGTGGTCATTTCATTTATGCGCGAATGTGTTCAGATTGCTATTCTATTGCATTTGGCACATGGTGACGATTATCTCGAGAGTGCAAAGTAGCCAAATGAAACTTTTACTGGATTTCCACTTACTTTATCAAATCTCATCTCCACCACACAGGACAAGTTTGCATCTGTTATAGTTTTGGAGAAAATTGTGGTCATTTCATTTATGCGCGAATGTGTTCAGATTGCTATTCTATTGCATTTGGCACATGGTGACGATTATCTCGAGAGTGCAAAGTAGCCAAATGAAACTTTTACTGGATTTCCACTTACTTTATCAAATCTCATCTCCACCACACAGGACAAGTTTGCATCTGTTATAGTTTTGGAGAAAATTGTGGTCATTTCATTTATGCGCGAATGTGTTCAGATTGCTATCCTATTGCATTTGGCACATGGTGACGATTATCTCGAGAGTGCAAAGTAGCCAAATGAATCTTTTACTGGATTTCCACTTACTTTATCAAATCTCATCTCCACCACACAGGACAAGTTTGCATCTGTTATAGTTTTGGAGAAAATTGTGGTCATTTCATTTATGCGCGAATGTGTTCAGATTGCTATTCTATTGCATTTGGCACATGGTGACGATTATCTCGAGAGTGCAAAGTAGCCAAATGAAACTTTTACTGGATTTCCACTTACTTTATCAAATCTCATCTCCACCACACAGGACAAGTTTGCATCTGTTATAGTTTTGGAGAAAATTGTGGTCATTTCATTTATGCGCGAATGTGTTCAGATTGCTATTCTATTGCATTTGGAACATGGTGACGATTATCTCGAGAGTGCAAAGTAGCCAAATGAAACTTTTACTGGATTTCCACTTACTTTATCAAATCTCATCTCCACCACACAGGACAAGTTTGCATCTGTTATAGTTTTGGAGAAAATTGTGGTCATTTCATTTATGCGCGAATGTGTTCAGATTGCTATTCTATTGCATTTGGCACATGGTGACGATTATCTCGAGAGTGCAAAGTAGCCAAATGAAACTTTTACTGGATTTCCACTTACTTTATCAAATCTCATCTCCACCACACAGGACAAGTTTGCATCTGTTATAGTTTTGGAGAAAATTGTGGTCATTTCATTTATGCGCGAATGTGTTCAGATTGCTATTCTATTGCATTTGGCACATGGTGACGATTATCTCGAGAGTGCAAAGTAGCCAAATGAAACTTTTACTGGATTTCCACTTACTTTATCAAATCTCATCTCCACCACACAGGACAAGTTTGCATCTGTTATAGTTTTGGAGAAAATTGTGGTCATTTCATTTATGCGCGAATGTGTTCAGATTGCTATTCTATTGCATTTGGCACATGGTGACGATTATCTCGAGAGTGCAAAGTAGCCAAATGAAACTTTTACTGGATTTCCACTTACTTTATCAAATCTCATCTCCACCACACAGGACAAGTTTGCATCTGTTATAGTTTTGGAGAAAATTGTGGTCATTTAATTTATGCGCGAATGTGTCAGATTGCTATTCTATTGCATTTGGCACATGGTGACGATTATCTCGAGAGTACAAAGTAGCCAAATGAAACTTTTACTGGATTTCCACTTACTTTATCAAATCTCATCTCCACCACACAGGACAAGTTTGCATCTGTTATAGTTTTGGAGAAAATTGTGGTCATTTCATTTATGCGCGAATGTGTTCAGATTGCTATTCTATTGCATTTGGCACATGGTGACGATTATCTCGAGAGTGCAAAGTAGCCAAATGAAACTTTTACTGGATTTCCACTTACTTTATCAAATCTCATCTCCACCACACAGGACAAGTTTGCATCTGTTATAGATTTGGAGAAAATTGTGGTCATTTCATTTATGCGCGAATGTGTTCAGATTGCTATTCTATTGCATTTGGCACATGGTGACGATTATCTCGAGAGTGCAAAGTAGCCAAATGAAACTTTTACTGGATTTCCACTTACTTTATCAAATCTCATCTCCACCACACAGGACAAGTTTGCATCTGTTATAGTTTTGGAGAAAATTGTGGTCATTTCATTTATGCGCGAATGTGTTCAGATTGCTATTCTATTGCATTTGGCACATGGTGACGATTATCTCGAGAGTGCAAAGTAGCCAAATGAAACTTTTACTGGATTTCCACTTACTTTATCAAATCTCATCTCCACCACACAGGACAAGTTTGCATCTGTTATAGTTTTGGAGAAAATTGTGGTCATTTCATTTATGCGCGAATGTGTTCAGATTGCTATTCTATTGCATTTGGCACATGGTGACGATTATCTCGAGAGTGCAAAGTAGCCAAATGAAACTTTTACTGGATTTCCACTTACTTTATCAAATCTCATCTCCACCACACAGGACAAGTTTGCATCTGTTATAGTTTTGGAGAAAATTGTGGTCATTTCATTTATGCGCGAATGTGTTCAGATTGCTATTCTATTGCATTTGGCACATGGTGACGATTATCTCGAGAGTGCAAAGTAGCCAAATGAAACTTTTACTGGATTTCCACTTACTTTATCAAATCTCATCTCCACCACACAGGACAAGTTTGCATCTGTTATAGTTTTGGAGAAAATTGTGGTCATTTCATTTATGCGCGAATGTGTTCAGATTGCTATTCTATTGCATTTGGCACATGGTGACGATTATCTCGAGAGTGCAAAGTAGCCAAATGAAACTTTTACTGGATTTCCACTTACTTTATCAAATCTCATCTCCACCACACAGGACAAGTTTGCATCTGTTATAGTTTTGGAGAAAATTGTGGTCATTTCATTTATGCGCGAATGTGTTCAGATTGCTATTCTATTGCATTTGGCACATGGTGACGATTATCTCGAGAGTGCAAAGTAGCCAAATGAAACTTTTACTGGATTTCCACTTACTTTATCAAATCTCATCTCCACCACACAGGACAAGTTTGCATCTGTTATAGTTTTGGAGAAAATTGTGGTCATTTCATTTATGCGCGAATGTGTTCAGATTGCTATCCTATTGCATTTGGCACATGGTGACGATTATCTCGAGAGTGCAAAGTAGCCAAATGAATCTTTTACTGGATTTCCACTTACTTTATCAAATCTCATCTCCAACACACAGGACAAGTTTGCATCTGTTATAGTTTTGGAGAAAATTGTGGTCATTTCATTTATGCGCGAATGTGTTCAGATTGCTATCCTATTGCATTTGGCACATGGTGACGATTATCTCGAGAGTGCAAAGTAGCCAAATGAAACTTTTACTGGATTTCCACTTACTTTATCAAATCTCATCTCCACCACACAGGACAAGTTTTGCATCTGTTATAGTTTTGGAGAAAATTGTGGTCATTTCATTTATGCGCGAATGTGTTCAGATTGCTATTCTATTGCATTTGGCACATGGTGACGATTATCTCGAGAGTGCAAAGTAGCCAAATGAAACTTTTTACTGGATTTCCACTTACTTTATCAAATCTCATCTCCACCACACAGGACAAGTTTGCATCTGTTATAGTTTTGGAGAAAATTGTGGTCATTTCATTTATGCGCGAATGTGTTCAGATTGCTATTCTATTGCATTTGGCACATGGTGACGATTATCTCGAGAGTGCAAAGTAGCCAAATGAAACTTTTACTGGATTTCCACTTACTTTATCAAATCTCATCTCCACCACACAGGACAAGTTTGCATCTGTTATAGTTTTGGAGAAAATTGTGGTCATTTCATTTATGCGCGAATGTGTTCAGATTGCTATTCTATTGCATTTGGCACATGGTGACGATTATCTCGAGAGTGCAAAGTAGCCAAATGAAACTTTTACTGGATTTCCACTTACTTTATCAAATCTCATCTCCACCACACAGGACAAGTTTGCATCTGTTATAGTTTTGGAGAAAATTGTGGTCATTTCATTTATGCGCGAATGTGTTCAGATTGCTATTCTATTGCATTTGGCACATGGTGACGATTATCTCGAGAGTGCAAAGTAGCCAAATGAAACTTTTACTGGATTTCCACTTACTTTATCAAATCTCATCTCCACCACACAGGACAAGTTTGCATCTGTTATAGTTTTGGAGAAAATTGTGGTCATTTCATTTATGCGCGAATGTGTTCAGATTGCTATTCTATTGCATTTGGCACATGGTGACGATTATCTCGAGAGTGCAAAGTAGCCAAATGAAACTTTTACTGGATTTCCACTTACTTTATCAAATCTCATCTCCACCACACAGGACAAGTTTGCATCTGTTATAGTTTTGGAGAAAATTGTGGTCATTTCATTTATGCGCGAATGTGTTCAGATTGCTATTCTATTGCATTTGGCACATGGTGACGATTATCTCGAGAGTGCAAAGTAGCCAAATGAAACTTTTACTGGATTTCCACTTACTTTATCAAATCTCATCTCCACCACACAGGACAAGTTTGCATCTGTTATAGTTTTGGAGAAAATTGTGGTCATTTCATTTATGCGCGAATGTGTTCAGATTGCTATTCTATTGCATTTGGCACATGGTGACGATTATCTCGAGAGTGCAAAGTAGCCAAATGAATCTTTTACTGGATTTCCACTTACTTTATCAAATCTCATCTCCACCACACAGGACAAGTTTGCATCTGTTATAGTTTTGGAGAAAATTGTGGTCATTTCATTTATGCGCGAATGTGTTCAGATTGCTATTCTATTGCATTTGGCACATGGTGACGATTATCTCGACAGTGCAAAGTAGCCAAATGAAACTTTTACTGGATTTCCACTTACTTTATCAAATCTCATCTCCACCACACAGGACAAGTTTGCATCTGTTATAGTTTTGGAGAAAATTGTGGTCATTTCATTTATGCGCGAATGTGTTCAGATTGCTATTCTATTGCATTTGGCACATGGTGACGATTATCTCGAGAGTGCAAAGTAGCCAAATGAATATTTTACTGGATTTCCACTTACTTTATCAAATCTCATCTCCACCACACAGGACAAGTTTGCATCTGTTATAGTTTTGGAGAAAATTGTGGTCATTTCATTTATGCGCGAATGTGTTCAGATTGCTATTCTATTGCATTTGGCACATGGTGACGATTATCTCGAGAGTGCAAAGTAGCCAAATGAAACTTTTACTGGATTTCCACTTACTTTATCAAATCTCATCTCCACCACACAGGACAAGTTTGCATCTGTTATAGTTTTGGAGAAAATTGTGGTCATTTCATTTATGCGCGAATGTGTTCAGATTGCTATTCTATTGCATTTGGCACATGGTGACGATTATCTCGAGAGTGCAAAGTAGCCAAATGAAACTTTTACTGGATTTCCACTTACTTTATCAAATCTCATCTCCACCACACAGGACAAGTTTGAATCTGTTATAGTTTTGGAGAAAATTGTGGTCATTTCATTTATGCGCGAATGTGTTCAGATTGCTATTCTATTGCATTTGGCACATGGTGACGATTATCTCGAGAGTGCAAAGTAGCCAAATGAAACTTTTACTGGATTTACACTTACTTTATCAAATCTCATCTCCACCACACAGGACAAGTTTGCATCTGTTATAGTTTTGGAGAAAATTGTGGTCATTTCATTTATGCGCGAATGTGTTCAGATTGCTATTCTATTGCATTTGGCACATGGTGACGATTATCTCGAGAGTGCAAAGTAGCCAAATGAAACTTTTACTGGATTTCCACTTACTTTATCAAATCTCATCTCCACCACACAGGACAAGTTTGCATCTGTTATAGTTTTGGAGAAAATTGTGGTCATTTCATTTATGCGCGAATGTGTTCAGATTGCTATTCTATTGCATTTGGCACATGGTGACGATTATCTCGAGAGTGCAAAGTAGCCAAATGAAACTTTTACTGGATTTCCACTTACTTTATCAAATCTCATCTCCACCACACAGGACAAGTTTGCATCTGTTATAGTTTTGGAGAAAATTGTGGTCATTTCATTTATGCGCGAATGTGTTCAGATTGCTATTCTATTGCATTTGGCACATGGTGACGATTATCTCGAGAGTGCAAAGTAGCCAAATGAAACTTTTACTGGATTTCCACTTACTTTATCAAATCTCATCTCCACCACACAGGACAAGTTTGCATCTGTTATAGTTTTGGAGAAAATTGTGGTCATTTCATTTATGCGCGAATGTGTTCAGATTGCTATTCTATTGCATTTGGCACATGGTGACGATTATCTCGAGAGTGCAAAGTAGCCAAATGAAACTTTTACTGGATTTCCACTTACTTTATCAAATCTCATCTCCACCACACAGGACAAGTTTGCATCTGTTATAGTTTTTGGAGAAAATTGTGGTCATTTCATTTATGCGCGAATGTGTTCAGATTGCTATTCTATTGCATTTGGCACATGGTGACGATTATCTCGAGAGTGCAAAGTAGCCAAATGAATCTTTTACTGGATTTCCACTTACTTTATCAAATCTCATCTCCACCACACAGGACAAGTTTGCATCTGTTATAGTTTTGGAGAAAATTGTGGTCATTTCATTTATGCGCGAATGTGTTCAGATTGCTATTCTATTGCATTTGGCACATGGTGACGATTATCTCGAGAGTGCAAAGTAGCCAAATGAAACTTTTACTGGATTTCCACTTACTTTATCAAATCTCATCTCCACCACACAGGACAAGTTTGCATCTGTTATAGTTTTGGAGAAAATTGTGGTCATTTCATTTATGCGCGAATGTGTTCAGATTGCTATTCTATTGCATTTGGCACATGGTGAACGATTATCTCGAGAGTGCAAAGTAGCCAAATTGAATCTTTTACTGGTATTTCCACTTACTTTTATCAAATCTCATCTCCACCACACAGGAATAATCGGAAGTTTGCATCTGTTATTGTTATGGAGAAAATTGTGTCATTTCATTTATGCGCGAATGTGTTCAGATTGCTATTCTATTGCATATGCGC
>NW_027445386.1:0-33027 GCF_048569485.1 Anomaloglossus baeobatrachus | reverse complement strand
AATCCATTTTAAAGCCATTTTTAAGGCATTTCGCGCATACATGAAATGAACACATTTTTGTCCAAAACTATAACAGATGCAAGCTTGTCCTGTTTGGTGGAGATGATATTTAATAAAATAAGTAGAAATCCACTAAAAGTTTTGTTTGGTTATCTTGCAATCCCGAGATAATCGTCTCCATGCTCCAAATCCATTTTAAAGCCATTTTTAAGGCATTTCGCGCATACATGAAATGAACACATTTTTCTCCAAAACTATAACAGATGCAAGCTTGTCCTTTTTGGTGGAGATGATATTTAATAAAATAAGTAGAAATCCACTAAAAGTTTTGTTTGGTTATATTGCAATCCCGAGATAATCGTCTCCATGCTCCAAATCCATTTTAAAGCCATTTTTAAGGCATTTCGCGCATACATGAAATGAACACATTTTTCTCCAAAACTATAACAGATGCAAGCTTGTCCTGTTTGGTGGAGATGATATTTAATAAAATAAGTAGAAATCCACTAAAAGTTTTGTTTGGTTATCTTGCAATCCCGAGATAATCGTCTCCATGCTCCAAATCCATTTTAAAGCCATTTTTAAGGCATTTCGCGCATACATGAAATGAACACATTTTTCTCCAAAACTATAACAGATGCAAGCTTGTCCTGTTTGGTGGAGATGATATTTAATAAAATAAGTAGAAATCCACTAAAAGTTTTGTTTGGTTATCTTGCAATCCCGAGATAATCGTCTCCATGCTCCAAATCCATTTTAAAGCCATTTTTAAGGCATTTCGCGCATACATGAAATGAACACATTTTTCTCCAAAACTATAACAGATGCAAGCTTGTCCTGTTTGGTGGAGATGATATTTAATAAAATAAGTAGAAATCCACTAAAAGTTTTGTTTGGTTATCTTGCAATCCCGAGATAATCGTCTCCATGCTCCAAATCCATTTTAAAGCCATTTTTAAGGCATTTCGCGCATACATGAAATGAACACATTTTTCTCCAAAACTATAACAGATGCAAGCTTGTCCTGTTTGGTGGAGATGATATTTAATAAAATAAGTAGAAATCCACTAAAAGTTTTGTTTGGTTATCTTGCAATCCCGAGATAATCGTCTCCATGCTCCAAATCCATTTTAAAGCCATTTTTAAGGCATTTCGCGCATACATGAAATGAACACATTTTTCTCCAAAACTATAACAGATGCAAGCTTGTCCTGTTTGGTGGAGATGATATTTAATAAAATAAGTAGAAATCCACTAAAAGTTTTGTTTGGTTATCTTGCAATCCCGAGATAATCGTCTCTATGCTCCAAATCCATTTTAAAGCCATTTTTAAGGCATTTCGCGCATACATGAAATGAACACATTTTTCTCCAAAACTATAACAGATGCAAGCTTGTCCTGTTTGGTGGAGATGATATTTAATAAAATAAGTAGAAATCCACTAAAAGTTTTGTTTGGTTATCTTGCAATCCCGAGATAATCGTCTCCATGCTCCAAATCCATTTTAAAGCCATTTTTAAGGCATTTCGCGCATACATGAAATGAACACATTTTTCTCCAAAACTATAACAGATGCAAGCTTGTCCTGTTTGGTGGAGATGATATTTAATAAAATAAGTAGAAATCCACTAAAAGTTTTGTTTGGTTATATTGCAATCTCGAGATAATCGTCTCCATGCTCCAAATCCATTTTAAAGCCATTTTTAAGGCATTTCGCGCATACATGAAATGAACACATTTTTCTCCAAAACTATAACAGATGCAAGCTTGTCCTGTTTGGTGGAGATGATATTTAATAAAATAAGTAGAAATCCACTAAAAGTTTTGTTTGGTTATCTTGCAATCCCGAGATAATCGTCTCCATGCTCCAAATCCATTTTAAAGCCATTTTTAAGGCATTTCGCGCATACATGAAATGAACACATTTTTCTCCAAAACTATAACAGATGCAAGCTTGTCCTGTTTGGTGGAGATGATATTTAATAAAATAAGTAGAAATCCACTAAAAGTTTTGTTTGGTTATCTTGCAATCCCGAGATAATCGTCTCCATGCTCCAAATCCATTTTAAAGCCATTTTTAAGGCATTTCGCGCATACATGAAATGAACACATTTTTTCTCCAAAACTATAACAGATGCAAGCTTGTTCCTGTTTGGTGGAGATGATATTTATAAAATAAGTAGAATCCACTAAAAGTTTTGTTTGGTTATCTTGCAATCCCGAGATAATCGTCTCCATGCTCCAAATCCATTTATAAGCCATTTTTAAGGCATTTCGCGCATACATGAAATGAACACATTTTTCTCCAAAACTATAACAGATGCAAGCTTGTCCTTTTTGGTGGAGATGATATTTAATAAAATAAGTAGAAATCCACTAAAAGTTTTGTTTGGTTATATTGCAATCCCGAGATAATCGTCTCCATGCTCCAAATCCATTTTAAAGCCATTTTTAAGGCATTTCGCGCATACATGAAATGAACACATTTTTCTCCAAAACTATAACAGATGCAAGCTTGTCCTGTTTGGTGGAGATGATATTTAATAAAATAAGTAGAAATCCACTAAAAGTTTTGTTTGGTTATCTTGCAATCCCGAGATAATCGTCTCCATGCTCCAAATCCATTTTAAAGCCATTTTTAAGGCATTTCGCGCATACATGAAATGAACACATTTTTCTCCAAAACTATAACAGATGCAAGCTTGTCCTGTTTGGTGGAGATGATCTTTAATAAAATAAGTAGAAATCCACTAAAAGTTTTGTTTGGTTATCTTGCAATCCCGAGATAATCGTCTCCATGCTCCAAATCCATTTTAAAGCCATTTTTAAGGCATTTCGCGCATACATGAAATGAACACATTTTTCTCCAAAACTATAACAGATGCAAGCTTGTCCTGTTTGGTGGAGATGATATTTAATAAAATAAGTAGAAATCCACTAAAAGTTTTGTTTGGTTATCTTGCAATCCCGAGATAATCGTCTCATGCTCCAAATCCATTTTAAAGCCATTTTTAAGGCATTTCGCGCATACATGAAATGAACACATTTTTCTCCAAAACTATAACAGATGCAAGCTTGTCCTGTTTGGTGAGATGATATTTAATAAAATAAGTAGAAATCCACTAAAAGTTTTGTTTGGTTATCTTGCAATCCCGAGATAATCGTCTCCATGCTCCAAATCCATTTTAAAGCCATTTTTAAGGCATTTCGCGCATACATGAAATGAACACATTTTTCTCCAAAACTATAACAGATGCAAGCTTGTCCTGTTTGGTGGAGATGATATTAATAAAATAAGTAGAAATCCACTAAAAGTTTTGTTTGGTTATCTTGCAATCCCGAGATAATCGTCTCCATGCTCCAAATCCATTTTAAAGCCATTTTTAAGGCATTTCGCGCATACATGAAATGAACACATTTTCTCCAAAACTATAACAGATGCAAGCTTGTCCTGTTTGGTGGAGATGATATTTAATAAAATAAGTAGAAATCCACTAAAAGTTTTGTTTGGTTATCTTGCAATCCCGAGATAATCGTCTCCATGCTCCAAAATCCATTTTAAAGCCATTTTTAAGGCATTTCGCGCATACATGAAATGAACACATTTTTCTCCAAAACTATAACAGATGCAAGCTTGTCCTGTTTGGTGGAGATGATATTTAATAAAATAAGTAGAAATCCACTAAAAGTTTTGTTTGGTTATCTTGCAATCCCGAGATAATCGTCTCCATGCTCCAAATCCATTTTAAAGCCATTTTTAAGGCATTTCGCGCATACATGAAATGAACACATTTTTCTCCAAAACTATAACAGATGCAAGCTTGTCCTGTTTGGTGGAGATGATATTTAATAAAATAAGTAGAAATCCACTAAAAGTTTTGTTTGGTTATCTTGCAATCCCGAGATAATCGTCTCCATGCTCCAAATCCATTTTAAAGCCATTTTTAAGGCATTTCGCGCATACATGAAATGAACACATTTTTCTCCAAAACTATAACAGATGCAAGCTTGTCCTGTTTGGTGGAAATGATATTTAATAAATAAGTAGAAATCCACTAAAAGTTTTGTTTGGTTATCTTGCAATCCCGAGATAATCGTCTCCATGCTCCAAATCCATTTTAAAGCCATTTTTAAGGCATTTCGCGCATACATGAAATGAACACATTTTTCTCCAAAACTATAACAGATGCAAGCTTGTCCTGTTTGGTGGAGATGATATTTAATAAAATAAGTAGAAATCCACTAAAAGTTTTGTTTGGTTATCTTGCAATCCCGAGATAATCGTCTCCATGCTCCAAATCCATTTTAAAGCCATTTTTAAGGCATTTCGCGCATACATGAAATGAACACATTTTTCTCCAAAACTATAACAGATGCAAGCTTGTCCTGTTTGGTGGAGATGATATTTAATAAAATAAGTAGAAATCCACTAAAAGTTTTGTTTGGTTATCTTGCAATCCCGAGATAATCGTCTCCATGCTCCAAATCCATTTTAAAGCCATTTTTAAGGCATTTCGCGCATACATGAAATGAACACATTTTTCTCCAAAACTATAACAGATGCAAGCTTGTCCTGTTTGGTGGAGATGATATTTAATAAAATAAGTAGAAATCCACTAAAAGTTTTGTTTGGTTATATTGCAATCCCGAGATAATCGTCTCCATGCTCCAAATCCATTTTAAAGCCATTTTTAAGGCATTTCGCGCATACATGAAATGAACACATTTTTCTCCAAAACTATAACAGATGCAAGCTTGTCCTGTTTGGTGGAGATGATATTTAATAAAATAAGTAGAAATCCACTAAAAGTTTTGTTTGGTTATCTTGCAATCCCGAGATAATCGTCTCCATGCTCCAAATCCATTTTAAAGCCATTTTTAAGGCATTTCGCGCATACATGAAATGAACACATTTTTCTCCAAAACTATAACAGATGCAAGCTTGTCCTGTTTGGTGGAGATGATATTTAATAAAATAAGTAGAAATCCACTAAAAGTTTTGTTTGGTTATCTTGCAATCCCGAGATAATCGTCTCCATGCTCCAAATCCATTTTAAAGCCATTTTTAAGGCATTTCGCGCATACATGAAATGAACACATTTTTGTCCAAAACTATAACAGATGCAAGCTTGTCCTGTTTGGTGGAGATGATATTTAATAAAATAAGTAGAAATCCACTAAAAGTTTTGTTTGGTTATCTTGCAATCCCGAGATAATCGTCTCCATGCTCCAAATCCATTTTAAAGCCATTTTTAAGGCATTTCGCGCATACATGAAATGAACACATTTTTCTCCAAAACTATAACAGATGCAAGCTTGTCCTGTTTGGTGGAGATGATATTTAATAAAATAAGTAGAAATCCACTAAAAGTTTTGTTTGGTTATCTTGCAATCCCGAGATAATCGTCTCCATGCTCCAAATCCATTTTAAAGCCATTTTTAAGGCATTTCGCGCATACATGAAATGAACACATTTTTCTCCAAAACTATAACAGATGCAAGCTTGTCCTGTTTGGTGGAGATGATATTTAATAAAATAAGTAGAAATCCACTAAAAGTTTTGTTTGGTTATCTTGCAATCCCGAGATAATCGTCTCCATGCTCCAAATCCATTTTAAAGCCATTTTTAAGGCATTTCGCGCATACATGAAATGAACACATTTTTCTCCAAAACTATAACAGATGCAAGCTTGTCCTGTTTGGTGGAGATGATATTTAATAAAATAAGTAGAAATCCACTAAAAGTTTTGTTTGGTTATATTGCAATCCCGAGATAATCGTCTCCATGCTCCAAATCCATTTTAAAGCCATTTTTAAGGCATTTCGCGCATACATGAAATGAACACATTTTTGTCCAAAACTATAACAGATGCAAGCTTGTCCTGTTTGGTGGAGATGATATTTAATAAAATAAGTAGAAATCCACTAAAAGTTTTGTTTGGTTATCTTGCAATCCCGAGATAATCGTCTCCATGCTCCAAATCCATTTTAAAGCCATTTTTAAGGCATTTCGCGCATACATGAAATGAACACATTTTTCTCCAAAACTATAACAGATGCAAGCTTGTCCTGTTTGGTGGAGATGATATTTAATAAAATAAGTAGAAATCCACTAAAAGTTTTGTTTGGTTATCTTGCAATCCCGAGATAATCGTCTCCATGCTCCAAATCCATTTTAAAGCCATTTTTAAGGCATTTCGCGCATACATGAAATGAACACATTTTTGTCCAAAACTATAACAGATGCAAGCTTGTCCTGTTTGGTGGAGATGATATTTAATAAAATAAGTAGAAATCCACTAAAAGTTTTGTTTGGTTATCTTGCAATCCCGAGATAATCGTCTCCATGCTCCAAATCCATTTTAAAGCCATTTTTAAGGCATTTCGCGCATACATGAAATGAACACATTTTTCTCCAAAACTATAACAGATGCAAGCTTGTCCTTTTTGGTGGAGATGATATTTAATAAAATAAGTAGAAATCCACTAAAAGTTTTGTTTGGTTATATTGCAATCCCGAGATAATCGTCTCCATGCTCCAAATCCATTTTAAAGCCATTTTTAAGGCATTTCGCGCATACATGAAATGAACACATTTTTCTCCAAAACTATAACAGATGCAAGCTTGTCCTGTTTGGTGGAGATGATATTTAATAAAATAAGTAGAAATCCACTAAAAGTTTTGTTTGGTTATCTTGCAATCCCGAGATAATCGTCTCCATGCTCCAAATCCATTTTAAAGCCATTTTTAAGGCATTTCGCGCATACATGAAATGAACACATTTTTCTCCAAAACTATAACAGATGCAAGCTTGTCCTGTTTGGTGGAGATGATATTTAATAAAATAAGTAGAAATCCACTAAAAGTTTTGTTTGGTTATCTTGCAATCCCGAGATAATCGTCTCCATGCTCCAAATCCATTTTAAAGCCATTTTTAAGGCATTTCGCGCATACATGAAATGAACACATTTTTCTCCAAAACTATAACAGATGCAAGCTTGTCCTGTTTGGTGGAGATGATATTTAATAAAATAAGTAGAAATCCACTAAAAGTTTTGTTTGGTTATCTTGCAATCCCGAGATAATCGTCTCCATGCTCCAAATCCATTTTAAAGCCATTTTTAAGGCATTTCGCGCATACATGAAATGAACACATTTTTCTCCAAAACTATAACAGATGCAAGCTTGTCCTGTTTGGTGGAGATGATATTTAATAAAATAAGTAGAAATCCACTAAAAGTTTTGTTTGGTTATCTTGCAATCCCGAGATAATCGTCTCCATGCTCCAAATCCATTTTAAAGCCATTTTTAAGGCATTTCGCGCATACATGAAATGAACACATTTTTCTCCAAAACTTTAACAGATGCAAGCTTGTCCTGTTTGGTGGAGATGATATTTAATAAAATAAGTAGAAATCCACTAAAAGTTTTGTTTGGTTATCTTGCAATCCCGAGATAATCGTCTCCATGCTCCAAATCCATTTTAAAGCCATTTTTAAGGCATTTCGCGCATACATGAAATGAACACATTTTTCTCCAAAACTATAACAGACGCAAGCTTGTCCTGTTTGGTGGAGATAATATTTAATAAAATAAGTAGAAATCTACTAAAAGTTTCGTTTGTTTATATTGCCATCCTGAGATAATCGTCTCCATGCTCCAAATCCATTTTAAAGCCATTTCAAAGGCATTTTGCGCATACATGAAATGAACACATTTTTCTCCAAAACTATAACACATGCAAGCTTGTCCTGTTTGGTGGAGATGATATTTAATAAAATAAGTAGAAAACCACTAAAAGTTTTGTTTGGTTATCTTGCAATCCCGAGATAATCGTCTCCATGCTCCAAATCCATTTTAAAGCCATTTTTAAGGCATTTCGCGCATACATGAAATGAACACATTTTTCTCCAAAACTATAACAGATGCAAGCTTGTCCTGTTTGGTGGAGATGATATTTAATAAAATAAGTAGAAATCCACTAAAAGTTTTGTTTGGTTATCTTGCAATCCCGAGATAATCGTCTCCATGCTCCAAATCCATTTTAAAGCCATTTTTAAGGCATTTCGCGCATACATGAAATGAACACATTTTTCTCCAAAACTATAACAGATGCAAGCTTGTCCTGTTTGGTGGAGATGATATTTAATAAAATAAGTAGAAATCCACTAAAAGTTTTGTTTGGTTATATTGCAATCCCGAGATAATCGTCTCCATGCTCCAAATCCATTTTAAAGCCATTTTTAAGGCATTTCGCGCATACATGAAATGAACACATTTTTCTCCAAAACTATAACAGATGCAAGCTTGTCCTGTTTGGTGGAGATAATATTTAATAAAATAAGTAGAAATCTACTAAAAGTTTCGTTTGTTTATATTGCCATCCTGAGATAATCGTCTCCATGCTCCAAATCCATTTTAAAGCCATTTCAAAGGCATTTTGCGCATACATGAAATGAACACATTTTTCTCCAAAACTATAACACATGCAAGCTTGTCCTGTTTGGTGGAGATGATATTTAATAAAATAAGTAGAAAACCACTAAAAGTTTTGTTTGGTTATCTTGCAATCCCGAGATAATCGTCTCCATGCTCCAAATCCATTTTAAAGCCATTTTTAAGGCATTTCGCGCATACATGAAATGAACACATTTTTCTCCAAAACTATAACAGATGCAAGCTTGTCCTGTTTGGTGGAGATGATATTTAATAAAATAAGTAGAAATCCACTAAAAGTTTTGTTTGGTTATCTTGCAATCCCGAGATAATCGTCTCTATGCTCCAAATCCATTTTAAAGCCATTTCAAAGGCATTTTGCGCATACATGAAATGAACACATTTTTCTCCAAAACTATAACACATGCAAGCTTGTCCTGTTTGGTGGAGATGATATTTAATAAAATAAGTAGAAATCCACTAAAAGTTTTGTTTGGTTATCTTGCAATCCCGAGATAATCGTCTCCATGCTCCAAATCCATTTTAAAGCCATTTTTAAGGCATTTCGCGCATACATGAAATGAACACATTTTTCTCCAAAACTATAACAGATGCAAGCTTGTCCTGTTTGGTGGAGATGATATTTAATAAAATAAGTAGAAATCCACTAAAAGTTTTGTTTGGTTATCTTGCAATCCCGAGATAATCGTCTCCATGCTCCAAATCCATTTTAAAGCCATTTTTAAGGCATTTTGCGCATACATGAAATGAACACATTTTTCTCCAAAACTATAACACATGCAAGCTTGTCCTGTTTGGTGGAGATGATATTTAATAAAATAAGTAGAAATCCACTAAAAGTTTTGTTTGGTTATCTTGCAATCCCGAGATAATCGTCTCCATGCTCCAAATCCATTTTAAAGCCATTTTTAAGGCATTTCGCGCATACATGAAATGAACACATTTTTCTCCAAAACTATAACAGATGCAAGCTTGTCCTGTTTGGTGGAGATGATATTTAATAAAATAAGTAGAAATCCACTAAAAGTTTTGTTTGGTTATCTTGCAATCCCGAGATAATCGTCTCCATGCTCCAAATCCATTTTAAAGCCATTTTTAAGGCATTTCGCGCATACATGAAATGAACACATTTTTCTCCAAAACTATAACAGATGCAAGCTTGTCCTGTTTGGTGGAGATGATATTTAATAAAATAAGTAGAAATCCACTAAAAGTTTTGTTTGGTTATATTGCAATCCCGAGATAATCGTCTCCATGCTCCAAATCCATTTTAAAGCCATTTTTAAGGCATTTCGCGCATACATGAAATGAACACATTTTTCTCCAAAACTATAACAGATGCAAGCTTGTCCTGTTTGGTGGAGATGATATTTAATAAAATAAGTAGAAATCCACTAAAAGTTTTGTTTGGTTATCTTGCAATCCCGAGATAATCGTCTCCATGCTCCAAATCCATTTTAAAGCCATTTTTAAGGCATTTCGCGCATACATGAAATGAACACATTTTTCTCCAAAACTATAACAGATGCAAGCTTGTCCTGTTTGGTGGAGATGATATTTAATAAAATAAGTAGAAATCCACTAAAAGTTTTGTTTGGTTATCTTGCAATCCCGAGATAATCGTCTCCATGCTCCAAATCCATTTTAAAGCCATTTTTAAGGCATTTCGCGCATACATGAAATGAACACATTTTTCTCCAAAACTATAACAGATGCAAGCTTGTCCTGTTTGGTGGAGATGATATTTAATAAAATAAGTAGAAATCCACTAAAAGTTTTGTTTGGTTATATTGCAATTCCGAGATAATCGTCTCCATGCTCCAAATCCATTTTAAAGCCATTTTTAAGGCATTTCGCGCATACATGAAATGAACACATTTTTCTCCAAAACTATAACAGATGCAAGCTTGTCCTGTTTGGTGGAGATGATATTTAATAAAATAAGTAGAAATCCACTAAAAGTTTTGTTTGGTTATCTTGCAATCCCGAGATAATCGTCTCCATGCTCCAAATCCATTTTAAAGCCATTTTTAAGGCATTTCGCGCATACATGAAATGAACACATTTTTCTCCAAAACTATAACAGATGCAAGCTTGTCCTGTTTGGTGGAGATGATATTTAATAAAATAAGTAGAAATCCACTAAAAGTTTTGTTTGGTTATCTTGCAATCCCGAGATAATCGTCTCCATGCTCCAAATCCATTTTAAAGCCATTTTTAAGGCATTTCGCGCATACATGAAATGAACACATTTTTCTCCAAAACTATAACAGATGCAAGCTTGTCCTGTTTGGTGGAGATGATATTTAATAAAATAAGTAGAAATCCACTAAAAGTTTTGTTTGGTTATCTTGCAATCCCGAGATAATCGTCTCCATGCTCCAAATCCATTTTAAAGCCATTTTTAAGGCATTTCGCGCATACATGAAATGAACACATTTTTCTCCAAAACTATAACAGATGCAAGCTTGTCCTGTTTGGTGGAGATGATATTTAATAAAATAAGTAGAAATCCACTAAAAGTTTTGTTTGGTTATCTTGCAATCCCGAGATAATCGTCTCCATGCTCCAAATCCATTTTAAAGCCATTTTTAAGGCATTTCGCGCATACATGAAATGAACACATTTTTCTCCAAAACTATAACAGATGCAAGCTTGTCCTGTTTGGTGGAGATGATATTTAATAAAATAAGTAGAAATCCACTAAAAGTTTTGTTTGGTTATCTTGCAATCCCGAGATAATCGTCTCCATGCTCCAAATCCATTTTAAAGCCATTTTTAAGGCATTTTGCGCATACATGAAATGAACACATTTTTCTCCAAAACTATAACACATGCAAGCTTGTCCTGTTTGGTGGAGATGATATTTAATAAAATAAGTAGAAATCCACTAAAAGTTTTGTTTGGTTATCTTGCAATCCCGAGATAATCGTCTCCATGCTCCAAATCCATTTTAAAGCCATTTTTAAGGCATTTCGCGCATACATGAAATGAACACATTTTTCTCCAAAACTATAACAGATGCAAGCTTGTCCTGTTTGGTGGAGATGATATTTAATAAAATAAGTAGAAATCCACTAAAAGTTTTGTTTGGTTATCTTGCAATCCCGAGATAATCGTCTCCATGCTCCAAATCCATTTTAAAGCCATTTTTAAGGCATTTCGCGCATACATGAAATGAACACATTTTTCTCCAAAACTATAACAGATGCAAGCTTGTCCTGTTTGGTGGAGATGATATTTAATAAAATAAGTAGAAATCCACTAAAAGTTTTGTTTGGTTATCTTGCAATCCCGAGATAATCGTCTCCATGCTCCAAATCCATTTTAAAGCCATTTTTAAGGCATTTCGCGCATACATGAAATGAACACATTTTTCTCCAAAACTATAACAGATGCAAGCTTGTCCTGTTTGGTGGAGATGATATTTAATAAAATAAGTAGAAATCCACTAAAAGTTTTGTTTGGTTATCTTGCAATCCCGAGATAATCGTCTCCATGCTCCAAATCCATTTTAAAGCCATTTTTAAGGCATTTCGCGCATACATGAAATGAACACATTTTTCTCCAAAACTATAACAGATGCAAGCTTGTCCTGTTTGGTGGAGATGATATTTAATAAAATAAGTAGAAATCCACTAAAAGTTTTGTTTGGTTATCTTGCAATCCCGAGATAATCGTCTCCATGCTCCAAATCCATTTTAAAGCCATTTTTAAGGCATTTCGCGCATACATGAAATGAACACATTTTTCTCCAAAACTATAACAGATGCAAGCTTGTCCTGTTTGGTGGAGATGATATTTAATAAAATAAGTAGAAATCCACTAAAAGTTTTGTTTGGTTATCTTGCAATCCCGAGATAATCGTCTCCATGCTCCAAATCCATTTTAAAGCCATTTTTAAGGCATTTTGCGCATACATGAAATGAACACATTTTTCTCCAAAACTATAACACATGCAAGCTTGTCCTGTTTGGTGGAGATGATATTTAATAAAATAAGTAGAAATCCACTAAAAGTTTTGTTTGGTTATCTTGCAATCCCGAGATAATCGTCTCCATGCTCCAAATCCATTTTAAAGCCATTTTTAAGGCATTTCGCGCATACATGAAATGAACACATTTTTCTCCAAAACTATAACAGATGCAAGCTTGTCCTGTTTGGTGGAGATGATATTTAATAAAATAAGTAGAAATCCACTAAAAGTTTTGTTTGGTTATCTTGCAATCCCGAGATAATCGTCTCCATGCTCCAAATCCATTTTAAAGCCATTTTTAAGGCATTTCGCGCATACATGAAATGAACACATTTTTCTCCAAAACTATAACAGATGCAAGCTTGTCCTGTTTGGTGGAGATGATATTTAATAAAATAAGTAGAAATCCACTAAAAGTTTTGTTTGGTTATATTGCAATCCCGAGATAATCGTCTCCATGCTCCAAATCCATTTTAAAGCCATTTTTAAGGCATTTCGCGCATACATGAAATGAACACATTTTTCTCCAAAACTATAACAGATGCAAGCTTGTCCTGTTTGGTGGAGATGATATTTAATAAAATAAGTAGAAATCCACTAAAAGTTTTGTTTGGTTATCTTGCAATCCCGAGATAATCGTCTCCATGCTCCAAATCCATTTTAAAGCCATTTTTAAGGCATTTCGCGCATACATGAAATGAACACATTTTTCTCCAAAACTATAACAGATGCAAGCTTGTCCTGTTTGGTGGAGATGATATTTAATAAAATAAGTAGAAATCCACTAAAAGTTTTGTTTGGTTATCTTGCAATCCCGAGATAATCGTCTCCATGCTCCAAATCCATTTTAAAGCCATTTTTAAGGCATTTCGCGCATACATGAAATGAACACATTTTTCTCCAAAACTATAACAGATGCAAGCTTGTCCTGTTTGGTGGAGATGATATTTAATAAAATAAGTAGAAATCCACTAAAAGTTTTGTTTGGTTATATTGCAATTCCGAGATAATCGTCTCCATGCTCCAAATCCATTTTAAAGCCATTTTTAAGGCATTTCGCGCATACATGAAATGAACACATTTTTCTCCAAAACTATAACAGATGCAAGCTTGTCCTGTTTGGTGGAGATGATATTTAATAAAATAAGTAGAAATCCACTAAAAGTTTTGTTTGGTTATCTTGCAATCCCGAGATAATCGTCTCCATGCTCCAAATCCATTTTAAAGCCATTTTTAAGGCATTTCGCGCATACATGAAATGAACACATTTTTCTCCAAAACTATAACAGATGCAAGCTTGTCCTGTTTGGTGGAGATGATATTTAATAAAATAAGTAGAAATCCACTAAAAGTTTTGTTTGGTTATCTTGCAATCCCGAGATAATCGTCTCCATGCTCCAAATCCATTTTAAAGCCATTTTTAAGGCATTTCGCGCATACATGAAATGAACACATTTTTCTCCAAAACTATAACAGATGCAAGCTTGTCCTGTTTGGTGGAGATGATATTTAATAAAATAAGTAGAAATCCACTAAAAGTTTTGTTTGGTTATCTTGCAATCCCGAGATAATCGTCTCCATGCTCCAAATCCATTTTAAAGCCATTTTTAAGGCATTTCGCGCATACATGAAATGAACACATTTTTCTCCAAAACTATAACAGATGCAAGCTTGTCCTGTTTGGTGGAGATGATATTTAATAAAATAAGTAGAAATCCACTAAAAGTTTTGTTTGGTTATATTGCAATCCCGAGATAATCGTCTCCATGCTCCAAATCCATTTTAAAGCCATTTTTAAGGCATTTCGCGCATACATGAAATGAACACATTTTTCTCCAAAACTATAACAGATGCAAGCTTGTCCTGTTTGGTGGAGATGATTAGTGATGAGCGAGTACTAAAAAGCTCGGGTGCTCGAGGCTCGGGCCGAGCATCCCAAGATACTCGTGTACTCGGCCCGAGCAACGAGCCCAATGTTATCCTATGGGAGACCCGAGTATTTTTGTGAAATGACCCCCCGGCAGCATGTAGAAACCCTAAAAATGTCACAAAAGTCTCAGAAGAGTGCTCAAATGACATGGCAACAGCATGGGGAAGACCCCTTGAAGCATTTATCACTCAAAAGTCACAGCTGTGAACAATTTTGTCCGCGTTTTACGCCATTTTTACGGACTCACCAGAAAACCTTGCAAAATGATTCCAAAATGATTTTTCATGGCGGAAATGTTAAGGGCACATACCCAATAGTGAGATAGAGCTGGTGTATGTTACTTTTTGAGATTAATACATGAAAGATTTTACATAAACATTGTGTGGCACTCCGATGTCCAAAACGCACGTTTTGTGCTTTTTACAAGCGATGTCGGTCATTTTTTTTTTCATTCTATCTCCCGTCGGTCGGTCTCGCTCTGTCGGTCTCTCTCTGTCTTGTCTGTCCCCCTCTCACAGTCTGTCGGTCATTCTCCCCCCTCTCTCTTACTCACCGTTCGCCGATCACTGCTGCGGCACTGCACGGCATTCACACTGCTCCTGCGGCTTTTCTTCTTTTGAAAAAGCCGGCCGCTCATTAATCAATCTCGTATTCTCTGCTTTCCTGCTTTTCGGCGCTTATGATTGGTTGCAGTGAGACACGCCCCCACTCTGAGTGACAGGTGTCACACTGCACCCAATCACAGCAGCCGGTGTGTGTGTGTATACTGTGCAGTGAAATAAATAATTAAATAATTAAAAAAAACGGCGTGCGGTCCCCCCCAATTTTAATACCAGCCAGATAAAGCCATACGGCTGAAGGCTGGTATTCTCAGGATGGGGAGCGCCACGTTATGGGGAGCCCCCCACCCTAACAATATCAGTCAACAGCCGCCCAGAATTGCCGCATACATTATATGCGACAGTTCTGGGGCTGTACCCGGCTCTTCCCGATTTACCCTGGTGCGTTGGCAAATCGGGGTAATAAGGAGTTATTGGCAGCCCATAGCTGCCAATAAGTCCTAGATTAATCATGTCAGGCGTCTATGAGACACCCTCCATGATTAATCTGTAAATTACAGTTAAAAAACACACACACACGAAAAATCCTTTATTAGAAATAAAAAACAATAACAAAGTCCCTCATTACCAATTTATTAACCCCGACAAACCCTCCATGTCCGGTGTAATCCACGGTCCTCCAGCGTCGCGTCCAGCTCTGCTGCATGGAAGTGACAGGAGCTGCAGAATACACCGCCGCTCCGGTCACCTCCACGCAGCTAATGAGGTGAGTATAGCGATCAGCTGAGCTGTCACTGAGGTTACCTGGATGCAGCGGTGGCCGCGGGTAACCTCAGTGACAGCAGCTGATCGCGCTACTCACTGCCGCTCCGGTCAGCTCCATGCACCAACTGAGGTGAGAAGCGCGATCAGCTGCTGTCACTGAGGTTAATCGCGGCCACCGCTGGATCCAGCGGTGGCCGGGAGTTACCTGACTGACAGCAGCTGATCGCGCTTCTCACCTCAGTTGCTGTGTGAAGCTGACCGGAGCGGCAGTGAGTAGCGTGATCAGCTGCTGTCACTGAGGTTACCCGCGGCCACCGCTGGATCCAGGTAACCTCAGTGACAGCTCAGCTGATCGCTATACTCACCTCATTAGCTGCGTGGAGGTGACCGGAGCAGCGGTGTATTCTGCAGCTCCTGTCACTTCCATGCAGCAGAGCTGGACGCGACGCTGGAGGACCGTGGATTACACCGGACATGGAGGGTTTTGTTGTGGGTAATAAATTGGTGATGAGGGACTTTGTTATTGTTTTTTATTTCTAATAAAGGATTTTTCGGGTGTGTGTGTTTATTTACTGTAATTTACAGATTAATCATGGAGGGTGTCTCATAGACGCCTGACATGATTAATCTAGGACTTATTGGCAGCTATGGGCTGCCAATAACTCCTTATTACCCCGATTTGCCAACGCACCAGGGTAAATCGGGAAGAGCCGGGTACAGTCCCAGAACTGTCGCATATAATGTATGCGGCAATTCTGGGCGGCTGCTGACTGTTATTGTTAGGGTGGGGGGCTCCCCATAACGTGGCGCTCCCCATCCTGAGAATACCAGCCTTCAGCCGTATGGCTTTATCTGGCTGGTATTAAAATTGGGGTGACCGCACGCCGGTTTTTTTAATTATTTATTTATTTATTTTACTGCACAGTATAGACACGCCCACCGGCTGCTGTGATTGGGTGCAGTGTGACACCTGTCACTCAGCGTGGGGGCGTGTCTCACTGCAACCAATCATAGGCGCCTGTGGGCGTGGAAAGCAGGGAATATGAGATGGCTGTGTACAGAGCACAGCGCGCCGGCCGGTATAAAGGCTCGGTCACGCTGTGCAGGCCGGCCAATCACTGCAATTCCACAACTAACAGGGCTGTGGCATTGCAGTGGTCTGCCAGCCAATCCCTGCATGAGGGCTGGCTCTCAAAAGAGCGCCAACATGCAGAAATGAAGACCACGAGTAAAGCACGAGTATCGCGAAATTACTCGGTACCCGCCGAGTAGCCCGAGTACAGTGATACTCGTGCGAGTACCGAGTAGTAACAAGCATACTCGCTCATCACTAGAGATGATATTTAATAAAATAAGTAGAAATCCACTAAAAGTTTTGTTTGGTTATCTTGCAATCCCGAGATAATCGTCTCCATGCTCCAAATCCATTTTAAAGCCATTTTTAAGGCATTTCGCGCATACATGAAATGAACACATTTTTCTCCAAAACTATAACAGATGCAAGCTTGTCCTGTTTGGTGGAGATGATATTTAATAAAATAAGTAGAAATCCACTAAAAGTTTTGTTTGGTTATCTTGCAATCCCGAGATAATCGTCTCCATGCTCCAAATCCATTTTAAAGCCATTTCAAAGGCATTTTGCGCATACATGAAATGAACACATTTTTCTCCAAAACTATAACACATGCAAGCTTGTCCTGTTTGGTGGAGATGATATTTAATAAAATAAGTAGAAATCCACTAAAAGTTTTGTTTGGTTATCTTGCAATCCCGAGATAATCGTCTCCATGCTCCAAATCCATTTTAAAGCCATTTTTAAGGCATTTCGCGCATACATGAAATGAACACATTTTTCTCCAAAACTATAACAGATGCAAGCTTGTCCTGTTTGGTGGAGATGATATTTAATAAAATAAGTAGAAATCCACTAAAAGTTTTGTTTGGTTATCTTGCAATCCCGAGATAATCGTCTCCATGCTCCAAATCCATTTTAAAGCCATTTTTAAGGCATTTCGCGCATACATGAAATGAACACATTTTTCTCCAAAACTATAACAGATGCAAGCTTGTCCTGTTTGGTGGAGATGATATTTAATAAAATAAGTAGAAATCCACTAAAAGTTTTGTTTGGTTATATTGCAATCCCGAGATAATCGTCTCCATGCTCCAAATCCATTTTAAAGCCATTTTTAAGGCATTTCGCGCATACATGAAATGAACACATTTTTCTCCAAAACTATAACAGATGCAAGCTTGTCCTGTTTGGTGGAGATAATATTTAATAAAATAAGTAGAAATCTACTAAAAGTTTCGTTTGTTTATATTGCCATCCTGAGATAATCGTCTCCATGCTCCAAATCCATTTTAAAGCCATTTCAAAGGCATTTTGCGCATACATGAAATGAACACATTTTTCTCCAAAACTATAACACATGCAAGCTTGTCCTGTTTGGTGGAGATGATATTTAATAAAATAAGTAGAAAACCACTAAAAGTTTTGTTTGGTTATCTTGCAATCCCGAGATAATCGTCTCCATGCTCCAAATCCATTTTAAAGCCATTTTTAAGGCATTTCGCGCATACATGAAATGAACACATTTTTCTCCAAAACTATAACAGATGCAAGCTTGTCCTGTTTGGTGGAGATGATATTTAATAAAATAAGTAGAAATCCACTAAAAGTTTTGTTTGGTTATCTTGCAATCCCGAGATAATCGTCTCCATGCTCCAAATCCATTTTAAAGCCATTTCAAAGGTATTTTGCGCATACATGAAATGAACACATTTTTCTCCAAAACTATAACACATGCAAGCTTGTCCTGTTTGATGGAGATGATATTTAATAAAATAAGTAGAAATCCACTAAAAGTTTTGTTTGGTTATCTTGCAATCCCGAGATAATCGTCTCCATGCTCCAAATCCATTTTAAAGCCATTTTTAAGGCATTTCGCGCATACATGAAATGAACACATTTTTCTCCAAAACTATAACAGATGCAAGCTTGTCCTGTTTGGTGGAGATGATATTTAATAAAATAAGTAGAAATCCACTAAAAGTTTTGTTTGGTTATCTTGCAATCCCGAGATAATCGTCTCCATGCTCCAAATCCATTTTAAAGCCATTTTTAAGGCATTTCGCGCATACATGAAATGAACACATTTTTCTCCAAAACTATAACAGATGCAAGCTTGTCCTGTTTGGTGGAGATGATATTTAATAAAATAAGTAGAAATCCACTAAAAGTTTTGTTTGGTTATATTGCAATCCCGAGATAATCGTCTCCATGCTCCAAATCCATTTTAAAGCCATTTTTAAGGCATTTCGCGCATACATGAAATGAACACATTTTTCTCCAAAACTATAACAGATGCAAGCTTGTCCTGTTTGGTGGAGATAATATTTAATAAAATAAGTAGAAATCTACTAAAAGTTTCGTTTGTTTATATTGCCATCCTGAGATAATCGTCTCCATGCTCCAAATCCATTTTAAAGCCATTTCAAAGGCATTTTGCGCATACATGAAATGAACACATTTTTCTCCAAAACTATAACACATGCAAGCTTGTCCTGTTTGGTGGAGATGATATTTAATAAAATAAGTAGAAAACCACTAAAAGTTTTGTTTGGTTATCTTGCAATCCCGAGATAATCGTCTCCATGCTCCAAATCCATTTTAAAGCCATTTTTAAGGCATTTCGCGCATACATGAAATGAACACATTTTTCTCCAAAACTATAACAGATGCAAGCTTGTCCTGTTTGGTGGAGATGATATTTAATAAAATAAGTAGAAATCCACTAAAAGTTTTGTTTGGTTATCTTGCAATCCCGAGATAATCGTCTCCATGCTCCAAATCCATTTTAAAGCCATTTCAAAGGCATTTTGCGCATACATGAAATGAACACATTTTTCTCCAAAACTATAACACATGCAAGCTTGTCCTGTTTGGTGGAGATGATATTTAATAAAATAAGTAGAAATCCACTAAAAGTTTTGTTTGGTTATCTTGCAATCCCGAGATAATCGTCTCCATGCTCCAAATCCATTTTAAAGCCATTTTTAAGGCATTTCGCGCATACATGAAATGAACACATTTTTCTCCAAAACTATAACAGATGCAAGCTTGTCCTGTTTGGTGGAGATGATATTTAATAAAATAAGTAGAAATCCACTAAAAGTTTTGTTTGGTTATCTTGCAATCCCGAGATAATCGTCTCCATGCTCCAAATCCATTTTAAAGCCATTTTTAAGGCATTTCGCGCATACATGAAATGAACACATTTTTCTCCAAAACTATAACAGATGCAAGCTTGTCCTGTTTGGTGGAGATGATATTTAATAAAATAAGTAGAAATCCACTAAAAGTTTTGTTTGGTTATCTTGCAATCCCGAGATAATCGTCTCCATGCTCCAAATCCATTTTAAAGCCATTTCAAAGGCATTTTGCGCATACATGAAATGAACACATTTTTCTCCAAAACTATAACACATGCAAGCTTGTCCTGTTTGGTGGAGATGATATTTAATAAAATAAGTAGAAATCCACTAAAAGTTTTGTTTGGTTATCTTGCAATCCCGAGATAATCGTCTCCATGCTCCAAATCCATTTTAAAGCCATTTTTAAGGCATTTCGCGCATACATGAAATGAACACATTTTTCTCCAAAACTATAACAGATGCAAGCTTGTCCTGTTTGGTGGAGATGATATTTAATAAAATAAGTAGAAATCCACTAAAAGTTTTGTTTGGTTATCTTGCAATCCCGAGATAATCGTCTCCATGCTCCAAATCCATTTTAAAGCCATTTTTAAGGCATTTCGCGCATACATGAAATGAACACATTTTTCTCCAAAACTATAACAGATGCAAGCTTGTCCTGTTTGGTGGAGATGATATTTAATAAAATAAGTAGAAATCCACTAAAAGTTTTGTTTGGTTATATTGCAATCCCGAGATAATCGTCTCCATGCTCCAAATCCATTTTAAAGCCATTTTTAAGGCATTTCGCGCATACATGAAATGAACACATTTTTCTCCAAAACTATAACAGATGCAAGCTTGTCCTGTTTGGTGGAGATGATATTTAATAAAATAAGTAGAAATCCACTAAAAGTTTTGTTTGGTTATCTTGCAATCCCGAGATAATCGTCTCCATGCTCCAAATCCATTTTAAAGCCATTTTTAAGGCATTTCGCGCATACATGAAATGAACACATTTTTCTCCAAAACTATAACAGATGCAAGCTTGTCCTGTTTGGTGGAGATGATATTTAATAAAATAAGTAGAAATCCACTAAAAGTTTTGTTTGGTTATCTTGCAATCCCGAGATAATCGTCTCCATGCTCCAAATCCATTTTAAAGCCATTTTTAAGGCATTTCGCGCATACATGAAATGAACACATTTTTCTCCAAAACTATAACAGATGCAAGCTTGTCCTGTTTGGTGGAGATGATATTTAATAAAATAAGTAGAAATCCACTAAAAGTTTTGTTTGGTTATATTGCAATTCCGAGATAATCGTCTCCATGCTCCAAATCCATTTTAAAGCCATTTTTAAGGCATTTCGCGCATACATGAAATGAACACATTTTTCTCCAAAACTATAACAGATGCAAGCTTGTCCTGTTTGGTGGAGATGATATTTAATAAAATAAGTAGAAATCCACTAAAAGTTTTGTTTGGTTATCTTGCAATCCCGAGATAATCGTCTCCATGCTCCAAATCCATTTTAAAGCCATTTTTAAGGCATTTCGCGCATACATGAAATGAACACATTTTTCTCCAAAACTATAACAGATGCAAGCTTGTCCTGTTTGGTGGAGATGATATTTAATAAAATAAGTAGAAATCCACTAAAAGTTTTGTTTGGTTATCTTGCAATCCCGAGATAATCGTCTCCATGCTCCAAATCCATTTTAAAGCCATTTTTAAGGCATTTCGCGCATACATGAAATGAACACATTTTTCTCCAAAACTATAACAGATGCAAGCTTGTCCTGTTTGGTGGAGATGATATTTAATAAAATAAGTAGAAATCCACTAAAAGTTTTGTTTGGTTATCTTGCAATCCCGAGATAATCGTCTCCATGCTCCAAATCCATTTTAAAGCCATTTTTAAGGCATTTCGCGCATACATGAAATGAACACATTTTTCTCCAAAACTATAACAGATGCAAGCTTGTCCTGTTTAGTGGAGATGATATTTAATAAAATAAGTAGAAATCCACTAAAAGTTTTGTTTGGTTATATTGCAATCCCGAGATAATCGTCTCCATGCTCCAAATCCATTTTAAAGCCATTTTTAAGGCATTTCGCGCATACATGAAATGAACACATTTTTCTCCAAAACTATAACAGATGCAAGCTTGTCCTGTTTGGTGGAGATGATATTTAATAAAATAAGTAGAAATCCACTAAAAGTTTTGTTTGGTTATCTTGCAATCCCGAGATAATCGTCTCCATGCTCCAAATCCATTTTAAAGCCATTTTTAAGGCATTTCGCGCATACATGAAATGAACACATTTTTCTCCAAAACTATAACAGATGCAAGCTTGTCCTGTTTGGTGGAGATGATATTTAATAAAATAAGTAGAAATCCACTAAAAGTTTTGTTTGGTTATCTTGCAATCCCGAGATAATCGTCTCCATGCTCCAAATCCATTTTAAAGCCATTTCAAAGGCATTTTGCGCATACATGAAATGAACACATTTTTCTCCAAAACTATAACACATGCAAGCTTGTCCTGTTTGGTGGAGATGATATTTAATAAAATAAGTAGAAATCCACTAAAAGTTTTGTTTGGTTATCTTGCAATCCCGAGATAATCGTCTCCATGCTCCAAATCCATTTTAAAGCCATTTTTAAGGCATTTCGCGCATACATGAAATGAACACATTTTTCTCCAAAACTATAACAGATGCAAGCTTGTCCTGTTTGGTGGAGATGATATTTAATAAAATAAGTAGAAATCCACTAAAAGTTTTGTTTGGTTATCTTGCAATCCCGAGATAATCGTCTCCATGCTCCAAATCCATTTTAAAGCCATTTTTAAGGCATTTCGCGCATACATGAAATGAACACATTTTTCTCCAAAACTATAACAGATGCAAGCTTGTCCTGTTTGGTGGAGATGATATTTAATAAAATAAGTAGAAATCCACTAAAAGTTTTGTTTGGTTATATTGCAATCCCGAGATAATCGTCTCCATGCTCCAAATCCATTTTAAAGCCATTTTTAAGGCATTTCGCGCATACATGAAATGAACACATTTTTCTCCAAAACTATAACAGATGCAAGCTTGTCCTGTTTGGTGGAGATGATATTTAATAAAATAAGTAGAAATCCACTAAAAGTTTTGTTTGGTTATCTTGCAATCCCGAGATAATCGTCTCCATGCTCCAAATCCATTTTAAAGCCATTTTTAAGGCATTTCGCGCATACATGAAATGAACACATTTTTCTCCAAAACTATAACAGATGCAAGCTTGTCCTGTTTGGTGGAGATGATATTTAATAAAATAAGTAGAAATCCACTAAAAGTTTTGTTTGGTTATCTTGCAATCCCGAGATAATCGTCTCCATGCTCCAAATCCATTTTAAAGCCATTTTTAAGGCATTTCGCGCATACATGAAATGAACACATTTTTCTCCAAAACTATAACAGATGCAAGCTTGTCCTGTTTGGTGGAGATGATATTTAATAAAATAAGTAGAAATCCACTAAAAGTTTTGTTTGGTTATATTGCAATTCCGAGATAATCGTCTCCATGCTCCAAATCCATTTTAAAGCCATTTTTAAGGCATTTCGCGCATACATGAAATGAACACATTTTTCTCCAAAACTATAACAGATGCAAGCTTGTCCTGTTTGGTGGAGATGATATTTAATAAAATAAGTAGAAATCCACTAAAAGTTTTGTTTGGTTATCTTGCAATCCCGAGATAATCGTCTCCATGCTCCAAATCCATTTTAAAGCCATTTTTAAGGCATTTCGCGCATACATGAAATGAACACATTTTTCTCCAAAACTATAACAGATGCAAGCTTGTCCTGTTTGGTGGAGATGATATTTAATAAAATAAGTAGAAATCCACTAAAAGTTTTGTTTGGTTATCTTGCAATCCCGAGATAATCGTCTCCATGCTCCAAATCCATTTTAAAGCCATTTTTAAGGCATTTCGCGCATACATGAAATGAACACATTTTTCTCCAAAACTATAACAGATGCAAGCTTGTCCTGTTTGGTGGAGATGATATTTAATAAAATAAGTAGAAATCCACTAAAAGTTTTGTTTGGTTATCTTGCAATCCCGAGATAATCGTCTCCATGCTCCAAATCCATTTTAAAGCCATTTTTAAGGCATTTCGCGCATACATGAAATGAACACATTTTTCTCCAAAACTATAACAGATGCAAGCTTGTCCTGTTTGGTGGAGATGATATTTAATAAAATAAGTAGAAATCCACTAAAAGTTTTGTTTGGTTATATTGCAATCCCGAGATAATCGTCTCCATGCTCCAAATCCATTTTAAAGCCATTTTTAAGGCATTTCGCGCATACATGAAATGAACACATTTTTCTCCAAAACTATAACAGATGCAAGCTTGTCCTGTTTGGTGGAGATGATATTTAATAAAATAAGTAGAAATCCACTAAAAGTTTTGTTTGGTTATCTTGCAATCCCGAGATAATCGTCTCCATGCTCCAAATCCATTTTAAAGCCATTTTTAAGGCATTTCGCGCATACATGAAATGAACACATTTTTCTCCAAAACTATAACAGATGCAAGCTTGTCCTGTTTGGTGGAGATGATATTTAATAAAATAAGTAGAAATCCACTAAAAGTTTTGTTTGGTTATATTGCAATTCCGAGATAATCGTCTCCATGCTCCAAATCCATTTTAAAGCCATTTTTAAGGCATTTCGCGCATACATGAAATGAACACATTTTTCTCCAAAACTATAACAGATGCAAGCTTGTCCTGTTTGGTGGAGATGATATTTAATAAAATAAGTAGAAATCCACTAAAAGTTTTGTTTGGTTATATTGCAATCCCGAGATAATCGTCTCCATGCTCCAAATCCATTTTAAAGCCATTTTTAAGGCATTTCGCGCATACATGAAATGAACACATTTTTCTCCAAAACTATAACAGATGCAAGCTTGTCCTGTTTGGTGGAGATGATATTTAATAAAATAAGTAGAAATCCACTAAAAGTTTTGTTTGGTTATCTTGCAATCCCGAGATAATCGTCTCCATGCTCCAAATCCATTTTAAAGCCATTTTTAAGGCATTTCGCGCATACATGAAATGAACACATTTTTCTCCAAAACTATAACAGATGCAAGCTTGTCCTGTTTGGTGGAGATGATATTTAATAAAATAAGTAGAAATCCACTAAAAGTTTTGTTTGGTTATCTTGCAATCCCGAGATAATCGTCTCCATGCTCCAAATCCATTTTAAAGCCATTTTTAAGGCATTTCGCGCATACATGAAATGAACACATTTTTCTCCAAAACTATAACAGATGCAAGCTTGTCCTGTTTGGTGGAGATGATATTTAATAAAATAAGTAGAAATCCACTAAAAGTTTTGTTTGGTTATATTGCAATCCCGAGATAATCGTCTCCATGCTCCAAATCCATTTTAAAGCCATTTTTAAGGCATTTCGCGCATACATGAAATGAACACATTTTTCTCCAAAACTATAACAGATGCAAGCTTGTCCTGTTTGGTGGAGATGATATTTAATAAAATAAGTAGAAATCCACTAAAAGTTTTGTTTGGTTATCTTGCAATCCCGAGATAATCGTCTCCATGCTCCAAATCCATTTTAAAGCCATTTTTAAGGCATTTCGCGCATACATGAAATGAACACATTTTTCTCCAAAACTATAACAGATGCAAGCTTGTCCTGTTTGGTGGAGATGATATTTAATAAAATAAGTAGAAATCCACTAAAAGTTTTGTTTGGTTATCTTGCAATCCCGAGATAATCGTCTCCATGCTCCAAATCCATTTTAAAGCCATTTTTAAGGCATTTCGCGCATACATGAAATGAACACATTTTTCTCCAAAACTATAACAGATGCAAGCTTGTCCTGTTTGGTGGAGATGATATTTAATAAAATAAGTAGAAATCCACTAAAAGTTTTGTTTGGTTATCTTGCAATCCCGAGATAATCGTCTCCATGCTCCAAATCCATTTTAAAGCCATTTTTAAGGCATTTCGCGCATACATGAAATGAACACATTTTTCTCCAAAACTATAACAGATGCAAGCTTGTCCTGTTTGGTGGAGATGATATTTAATAAAATAAGTAGAAATCCACTAAAAGTTTTGTTTGGTTATCTTGCAATCCCGAGATAATCGTCTCCATGCTCCAAATCCATTTTAAAGCCATTTTTAAGGCATTTCGCGCATACATGAAATGAACACATTTTTCTCCAAAACTATAACAGATGCAAGCTTGTCCTGTTTGGTGGAGATGATATTTAATAAAATAAGTAGAAATCCACTAAAAGTTTTGTTTGGTTATCTTGCAATCCCGAGATAATCGTCTCCATGCTCCAAATCCATTTTAAAGCCATTTTTAAGGCATTTCGCGCATACATGAAATGAACACATTTTTCTCCAAAACTATAACAGATGCAAGCTTGTCCTGTTTGGTGGAGATGATATTTAATAAAATAAGTAGAAATCCACTAAAAGTTTTGTTTGGTTATCTTGCAATCCCGAGATAATCGTCTCCATGCTCCAAATCCATTTTAAAGCCATTTTTAAGGCATTTCGCGCATACATGAAATGAACACATTTTTCTCCAAAACTATAACAGATGCAAGCTTGTCCTGTTTGGTGGAGATGATATTTAATAAAATAAGTAGAAATCCACTAAAAGTTTTGTTTGGTTATATTGCAATCCCGAGATAATCGTCTCCATGCTCCAAATCCATTTTAAAGCCATTTTTAAGGCATTTCGCGCATACATGAAATGAACACATTTTTCTCCAAAACTATAACAGATGCAAGCTTGTCCTGTTTGGTGGAGATGATATTTAATAAAATAAGTAGAAATCCACTAAAAGTTTTGTTTGGTTATCTTGCAATCCCGAGATAATCGTCTCCATGCTCCAAATCCATTTTAAAGCCATTTTTAAGGCATTTCGCGCATACATGAAATGAACACATTTTTCTCCAAAACTATAACAGATGCAAGCTTGTCCTGTTTGGTGGAGATGATATTTAATAAAATAAGTAGAAATCCACTAAAAGTTTTGTTTGGTTATCTTGCAATCCCGAGATAATCGTCTCCATGCTCCAAATCCATTTTAAAGCCATTTTTAAGGCATTTCGCGCATACATGAAATGAACACATTTTTCTCCAAAACTATAACAGATGCAAGCTTGTCCTGTTTGGTGGAGATGATATTTAATAAAATAAGTAGAAATCCACTAAAAGTTTTGTTTGGTTATATTGCAATCCCGAGATAATCGTCTCCATGCTCCAAATCCATTTTAAAGCCATTTTTAAGGCATTTCGCGCATACATGAAATGAACACATTTTTCTCCAAAACTATAACAGATGCAAGCTTGTCCTGTTTGGTGGAGATGATATTTAATAAAATAAGTAGAAATCCACTAAAAGTTTTGTTTGGTTATCTTGCAATCCCGAGATAATCGTCTCCATGCTCCAAATCCATTTTAAAGCCATTTTTAAGGCATTTCGCGCATACATGAAATGAACACATTTTTCTCCAAAACTATAACAGATGCAAGCTTGTCCTGTTTGGTGGAGATGATATTTAATAAAATAAGTAGAAATCCACTAAAAGTTTTGTTTGGTTATATTGCAATCCCGAGATAATCGTCTCCATGCTCCAAATCCATTTTAAAGCCATTTTTAAGGCATTTCGCGCATACATGAAATGAACACATTTTTCTCCAAAACTATAACAGATGCAAGCTTGTCCTGTTTGGTGGAGATGATATTTAATAAAATAAGTAGAAATCCACTAAAAGTTTTGTTTGGTTATCTTGCAATCCCGAGATAATCGTCTCCATGCTCCAAATCCATTTTAAAGCCATTTTTAAGGCATTTCGCGCATACATGAAATGAACACATTTTTCTCCAAAACTATAACAGATGCAAGCTTGTCCTGTTTGGTGGAGATGATATTTAATAAAATAAGTAGAAATCCACTAAAAGTTTTGTTTGGTTATCTTGCAATCCCGAGATAATCGTCTCCATGCTCCAAATCCATTTTAAAGCCATTTTTAAGGCATTTCGCGCATACATGAAATGAACACATTTTTCTCCAAAACTATAACAGATGCAAGCTTGTCCTGTTTGGTGGAGATGATATTTAATAAAATAAGTAGAAATCCACTAAAAGTTTTGTTTGGTTATCTTGCAATCCCGAGATAATCGTCTCCATGCTCCAAATCCATTTTAAAGCCATTTTTAAGGCATTTCGCGCATACATGAAATGAACACATTTTTCTCCAAAACTATAACAGATGCAAGCTTGTCCTGTTTGGTGGAGATGATATTTAATAAAATAAGTAGAAATCCACTAAAAGTTTTGTTTGGTTATCTTGCAATCCCGAGATAATCGTCTCCATGCTCCAAATCCATTTTAAAGCCATTTTTAAGGCATTTCGCGCATACATGAAATGAACACATTTTTCTCCAAAACTATAACAGATGCAAGCTTGTCCTGTTTGGTGGAGATGATATTTAATAAAATAAGTAGAAATCCACTAAAAGTTTTGTTTGGTTATCTTGCAATCCCGAGATAATCGTCTCCATGCTCCAAATCCATTTTAAAGCCATTTTTAAGGCATTTCGCGCATACATGAAATGAACACATTTTTCTCCAAAACTATAACAGATGCAAGCTTGTCCTGTTTGGTGGAGATGATATTTAATAAAATAAGTAGAAATCCACTAAAAGTTTTGTTTGGTTATCTTGCAATCCCGAGATAATCGTCTCCATGCTCCAAATCCATTTTAAAGCCATTTTTAAGGCATTTCGCGCATACATGAAATGAACACATTTTTCTCCAAAACTATAACAGATGCAAGCTTGTCCTGTTTGGTGGAGATGATATTTAATAAAATAAGTAGAAATCCACTAAAAGTTTTGTTTGGTTATCTTGCAATCCCGAGATAATCGTCTCCATGCTCCAAATCCATTTTAAAGCCATTTTTAAGGCATTTCGCGCATACATGAAATGAACACATTTTTCTCCAAAACTATAACAGATGCAAGCTTGTCCTGTTTGGTGGAGATGATATTTAATAAAATAAGTAGAAATCCACTAAAAGTTTTGTTTGGTTATCTTGCAATCCCGAGATAATCGTCTCCATGCTCCAAATCCATTTTAAAGCCATTTTTAAGGCATTTCGCGCATACATGAAATGAACACATTTTTCTCCAAAACTATAACAGATGCAAGCTTGTCCTGTTTGGTGGAGATGATATTTAATAAAATAAGTAGAAATCCACTAAAAGTTTTGTTTGGTTATCTTGCAATCCCGAGATAATCGTCTCCATGCTCCAAATCCATTTTAAAGCCATTTTTAAGGCATTTCGCGCATACATGAAATGAACACATTTTTCTCCAAAACTATAACAGATGCAAGCTTGTCCTGTTTGGTGGAGATGATATTTAATAAAATAAGTAGAAATCCACTAAAAGTTTTGTTTGGTTATCTTGCAATCCCGAGATAATCGTCTCCATGCTCCAAATCCATTTTAAAGCCATTTTTAAGGCATTTCGCGCATACATGAAATGAACACATTTTTCTCCAAAACTATAACAGATGCAAGCTTGTCCTGTTTGGTGGAGATGATATTTAATAAAATAAGTAGAAATCCACTAAAAGTTTTGTTTGGTTATCTTGCAATCCCGAGATAATCGTCTCCATGCTCCAAATCCATTTTAAAGCCATTTTTAAGGCATTTCGCGCATACATGAAATGAACACATTTTTCTCCAAAACTATAACAGATGCAAGCTTGTCCTGTTTGGTGGAGATGATATTTAATAAAATAAGTAGAAATCCACTAAAAGTTTTGTTTGGTTATCTTGCAATCCCGAGATAATCGTCTCCATGCTCCAAATCCATTTTAAAGCCATTTTTAAGGCATTTCGCGCATACATGAAATGAACACATTTTTCTCCAAAACTATAACAGATGCAAGCTTGTCCTGTTTGGTGGAGATGATATTTAATAAAATAAGTAGAAATCCACTAAAAGTTTTGTTTGGTTATCTTGCAATCCCGAGATAATCGTCTCCATGCTCCAAATCCATTTTAAAGCCATTTTTAAGGCATTTCGCGCATACATGAAATGAACACATTTTTCTCCAAAACTATAACAGATGCAAGCTTGTCCTGTTTGGTGGAGATGATATTTAATAAAATAAGTAGAAATCCACTAAAAGTTTTGTTTGGTTATCTTGCAATCCCGAGATAATCGTCTCCATGCTCCAAATCCATTTTAAAGCCATTTTTAAGGCATTTCGCGCATACATGAAATGAACACATTTTTCTCCAAAACTATAACAGATGCAAGCTTGTCCTGTTTGGTGGAGATGATATTTAATAAAATAAGTAGAAATCCACTAAAAGTTTTGTTTGGTTATCTTGCAATCCCGAGATAATCGTCTCCATGCTCCAAATCCATTTTAAAGCCATTTTTAAGGCATTTCGCGCATACATGAAATGAACACATTTTTCTCCAAAACTATAACAGATGCAAGCTTGTCCTGTTTGGTGGAGATGATATTTAATAAAATAAGTAGAAATCCACTAAAAGTTTTGTTTGGTTATCTTGCAATCCCGAGATAATCGTCTCCATGCTCCAAATCCATTTTAAAGCCATTTTTAAGGCATTTCGCGCATACATGAAATGAACACATTTTTCTCCAAAACTATAACAGATGCAAGCTTGTCCTGTTTGGTGGAGATGATATTTAATAAAATAAGTAGAAATCCACTAAAAGTTTTGTTTGGTTATCTTGCAATCCCGAGATAATCGTCTCCATGCTCCAAATCCATTTTAAAGCCATTTTTAAGGCATTTCGCGCATACATGAAATGAACACATTTTTCTCCAAAACTATAACAGATGCAAGCTTGTCCTGTTTGGTGGAGATGATATTTAATAAAATAAGTAGAAATCCACTAAAAGTTTTGTTTGGTTATCTTGCAATCCCGAGATAATCGTCTCCATGCTCCAAATCCATTTTAAAGCCATTTTTAAGGCATTTCGCGCATACATGAAATGAACACATTTTTCTCCAAAACTATAACAGATGCAAGCTTGTCCTGTTTGGTGGAGATGATATTTAATAAAATAAGTAGAAATCCACTAAAAGTTTTGTTTGGTTATCTTGCAATCCCGAGATAATCGTCTCCATGCTCCAAATCCATTTTAAAGCCATTTTTAAGGCATTTCGCGCATACATGAAATGAACACATTTTTCTCCAAAACTATAACAGATGCAAGCTTGTCCTGTTTGGTGGAGATGATATTTAATAAAATAAGTAGAAATCCACTAAAAGTTTTGTTTGGTTATATTGCAATCCCGAGATAATCGTCTCCATGCTCCAAATCCATTTTAAAGCCATTTTTAAGGCATTTCGCGCATACATGAAATGAACACATTTTTCTCCAAAACTATAACAGATGCAAGCTTGTCCTGTTTGGTGGAGATGATATTTAATAAAATAAGTAGAAATCCACTAAAAGTTTTGTTTGGTTATCTTGCAATCCCGAGATAATCGTCTCCATGCTCCAAATCCATTTTAAAGCCATTTTTAAGGCATTTCGCGCATACATGAAATGAACACATTTTTCTCCAAAACTATAACAGATGCAAGCTTGTCCTGTTTGGTGGAGATGATATTTAATAAAATAAGTAGAAATCCACTAAAAGTTTTGTTTGGTTATCTTGCAATCCCGAGATAATCGTCTCCATGCTCCAAATCCATTTTAAAGCCATTTTTAAGGCATTTCGCGCATACATGAAATGAACACATTTTTCTCCAAAACTATAACAGATGCAAGCTTGTCCTGTTTGGTGGAGATGATATTTAATAAAATAAGTAGAAATCCACTAAAAGTTTTGTTTGGTTATATTGCAATCCCGAGATAATCGTCTCCATGCTCCAAATCCATTTTAAAGCCATTTTTAAGGCATTTCGCGCATACATGAAATGAACACATTTTTCTCCAAAACTATAACAGATGCAAGCTTGTCCTGTTTGGTGGAGATGATATTTAATAAAATAAGTAGAAATCCACTAAAAGTTTTGTTTGGTTATCTTGCAATCCCGAGATAATCGTCTCCATGCTCCAAATCCATTTTAAAGCCATTTTTAAGGCATTTCGCGCATACATGAAATGAACACATTTTTCTCCAAAACTATAACAGATGCAAGCTTGTCCTGTTTGGTGGAGATGATATTTAATAAAATAAGTAGAAATCCACTAAAAGTTTTGTTTGGTTATCTTGCAATCCCGAGATAATCGTCTCCATGCTCCAAATCCATTTTAAAGCCATTTTTAAGGCATTTCGCGCATACATGAAATGAACACATTTTTTCTCCAAAACTATAACAGATGCAAGCTTGTCCTGTTTGGTGGAGATGATATTTAATAAAATAAGTAGAAATCCACTAAAAGTTTTGTTTGGTTATCTTGCAATCCCGAGATAATCGTCTCCATGCTCCAAATCCATTTTAAAGCCATTTTAAGGCATTTCGCGCATACATGAAATGAACACATTTTTCTCCAAAACTATAACAGATGCAAGCTTGTCCTGTTTGGTGGAGATGATATTTAATAAAATAAGTAGAAATCCACTAAAAGTTTTGTTTGGTTATCTTGCAATCCCGAGATAATCGTCTCCATGCTCCAAATCCATTTTAAAGCCATTTTTAAGGCATTTCGCGCATACATGAAATGAACACATTTTTCTCCAAAACTATAACAGATGCAAGCTTGTCCTGTTTGGTGGAGATGATATTTAATAAAATAAGTAGAAATCCACTAAAAGTTTTGTTTGGTTATCTTGCAATCCCGAGATAATCGTCTCCATGCTCCAAATCCATTTAAAGCCATTTTTAAGGCATTTCGCGCATACATGAAATGAACACATTTTTCTCCAAAACTATAACAGATGCAAGCTTGTCCTGTTTGGTGGAGATGATATTTAATAAAATAAGTAGAAATTCACTAAAAGTTTTGTTTGGTATCTTGCAATCCCGAGATAATCGTCTCCATGCTCCAAATCCATTTTAAAGCATTTTTAAG
>NW_027445385.1:0-33361 GCF_048569485.1 Anomaloglossus baeobatrachus | reverse complement strand
TAGAGAATATAATAGTATAATCTATATAGTGCTGCACCATCTAGTGTCAGCTGTAGAGAATATAATAGTATAATCTATATAGTGCTGCACCATCTAGTGTCAGCTGTAGAGAGTATAATAGTATAATCTATATAGTGCTGCTCCATCTAGTGTCAGCTGTAGAGAATATAATAGTATAATCTATATAGTGCTGCTCCATCTAGTGTCAGCTGTAGAGAATATAATAGTATAATCTATATAGTGCTGCCCCATCTAGTGTCAGCTGTAGAGAATATAATAGTATAATCTATATAGTGCTGCCCCATCTAGTGTCAGCTGTAGAGAATATAATAGTATAATCTATATAGTGCTGCTCCATCTAGTGTCAGCTGTAGAGAATATAATAGTATAATCTATATAGTGCTGCTCCATCTAGTGTCAGCTGTAGAGAATATAATAGTATAATCTATATAGTGCTGCACCATCTAGTGTCAGCTGTAGAGAATATAATAGTATAATCTATATAGTGCTGCACCATCTAGTGTCAGCTGTAGAGAATATAATAGTATAATCTATATAGTGCTGCTCCATCTAGTGTCAGCTGTAGAGAATATAATAGTATAATCTATATAGTGCTGCTCCATCTAGTGTCAGCTGTAGAGAATATAATAGTATAATCTATATAGTGCTGCTCCATCTAGTGTCAGCTGTAGAGAATATAATAGTATAATCTATATAGTGCTGCTCCATCTAGTGTCAGCTGTAGAGAATATAATAGTATAATCTATATAGTGCTGCTCCATCTAGTGTCAGCTGTAGAGAAGTATAATAGTATAATCTATATAGTGCTGCACCATCTAGTGTCAGCTGTAGAGAGTATAATAGTATAATCTATATAGTGCTGCTCCATCTAGTGTCAGCTGTAGAGAATATAATAGTATAATCTATATAGTGCTGCTCCATCTAGTGTCAGCTGTAGAGAATATAATAGTATAATCTATATAGTGCTGCTCCATCTAGTGTCAGCTGTAGAGAATATAATAGTATAATCTATATAGTGCTGCACCATCTAGTGTCAGCTGTAGAGAATATAATAGTATAATCTATATAGTGCTGCACCATCTAGTGTCAGCTGTAGAGAATATAATAGTATAATCTATATATTGCTGCTCCATCTAGTGTCAGCTATAGAGAATATAATAGTATAATCTATATAGTGCTGCTCCATCTAGTGTCAGCTGTAGAGAAAATAATAGTATAATCTATATAGTGCTGCACCATCTAGTGTCAGCTGTAGAGAATATAATAGTATAATCTATATAGTGCTGCACCATCTAGTGTCAGCTGTAGAGAATATAATAGTATAATCTATATAGTGCTGCTCCATCTAGTGTCAGCTGTAGAGAGTATAATAGTATAATCTATATAGTGCTGCTCCATCTAGTGTCAGCTGTAGAGAATATAATAGTATAATCTATATAGTGCTGCTCCATCTAGTGTCAGCTGTAGAGAATATAATAGTATAATCTATATAGTGCTGCTCCATCTAGTGTCAGCTGTAGAGAATATAATAGTATAATCTATATAGTGCTGCACCATCTAGTGTCAGCTGTAGAGAATATAATAGTATAATCTATATAGTGCTGCCCCATCTAGTGTCAGCTGTAGAGAATATAATAGTATAATCTATATAGTGCTGCCCCATCTAGTGTCAGCTGTAGAGAATATAATAGTATAATCTATATAGTGCTGCTCCATCTAGTGTCAGCTGTAGAGAATATAATAGTATAATCTATATAGTGCTGCACCATCTAGTGTCAGCTGTAGAGAATATAATAATATAATCTATATAGTGCTGCACCATCTAGTGTCAGCTGTAGAGAATATAATAGTATAATCTATATAGTGCTGCTCCATCTAGTGTCAGCTGTAGAGAATATAATAGTATAATCTATATAGTGCTGCTCCATCTAGTGTCAGCTGTAGAGAATATAATAGTATAATCTATATATTGCTGCACCATCTAGTGTCAGCTGTAGAGAATATAATAGTATAATCTATATAGTGCTGCTCCATCTAGTGTCAGCTGTAGAGAGTATAATAGTATAATCTATATAGTGCTGCTCCATCTAGTGTCAGCTGTAGAGAAGTATAATAGTATAATCTATATAGTGCTGCACCATCTAGTGTCAGCTGTAGAGAATATAATAGTATAATCTATATAGTGCTGCTCCATCTAGTGTCAGCTGTAGAGAATATAATAGTATAATCTATATAGTGCTGCTCCATCTAGTGTCAGCTGTAGAGAATATAATAGTATAATCTATATAGTGCTGCTCCATCTAGTGTCAGCTGTAGAGAAAATAATAGTATAATCTATATAGTGCTGCACCATCTAGTGTCAGCTGTAGAGAATATAATAGTATAATCTATATAGTGCTGCTCCATCTAGGTGTCAGCTGTAGAGAATATAATAGTATAATCTATATAGTGCTGCACCATCTAGTGTCAGCTGTAGAGTATATAATAGTATAATCTATATAGTGCTGCTCCATCTAGTGTCAGCTGTAGAATATAATAGTATAATCTATATAGTGCTGCACCATCTAGTGTCAGCTGTAGAGAATATAATAGTATAATCTATATAGTGCTGCACCATCTAGTGTCAGCTGTAGAGTATATAATAGTATAATCTATATAGTGCTGCTCCTTCTAGTGTCAGCTGTAGAGAATATAATAGTATAATCTATATAGTGCTGCTCCATCTAGTTTCAGCTGTAGAGAATATAATAGTATAATCTATATAGTGCTGCTCCATCTAGTGTCAGCTGTAGAGAAAATAATAGTATAATCTATATAGTGCTGCTCCTTCTAGTGTCAGCTGTAGAGAATATAATAGTATAATCTATATAGTGCTGCCCCATCTAGTGTCAGCTGTAGAGAATATAATAGTATAATCTATATAGTGCTGCTCCATCTAGTGTCAGCTGTAGAGTATATATTAGTATAATCTATATAGTGCTGCACCATCTAGTGTCAGCTGTAGAGAATATAATAGTATAATCTATATAGTGCTGCACCATCTAGTGTCAGCTGTAGAGAATATAATAGTATAATCTATATAGTGCTGCACCATCTAGTGTCAGCTGTAGAGAATATAATAGTATAATCTATATAGTGCTGCTCCATCTAGTGTCAGCTGTAGAGAATATAATAGTATAATCTATATAGTGCTGCGCCATCTAGTGTCAGCTGTAGAGAAAATAATAGTATAATCTATATAGTGCTGCTCCTTCTAGTGTCAGCTGTAGAGAATATAATAGTATAATCTATATAGTGCTGCCCATCTAGTGTCAGCTGTAGAGGATATAATAGTATAATCTATATAGTGCTGCTCCATCTAGTGTCAGCTGTAGAGAATATAATAGTATAATCTATATAGTGCTGCACCATCTAGTGTCAGCTGTAGAGAATATAATAGTATAATCTATATAGTGCTGCACCATCTAGTGTCAGCTGTAGAGGATATAATAGTATAATCTATATAGTGCGGCTCCATCTAGTGTCAGCTGTAGAGAGTATAATAGTATAATCTATATAGTGCTGCTCCATCTAGTGTCAGCTGTAGAGAATATAATAGTATAATCTATATAGTGCTGCACCATCTAGTGTCAGCTGTAGAGAATATAATAGTATAATCTATATAGTGCTGCTCCATCTAGTGTCAGCTGTAGAGAATATAATAGTATAATCTATATAGTGCTGCACCATCTAGTGTCAGCTGTAGAGAATATAATAGTATAATCTATATAGTGCTGCTCCATCTAGTGTCAGCTGTAGAGAATATAATAGTATAATCTATATAGTGCTGCACCATCTAGTGTCAGCTGTAGAGGATATAATAGTATAATCTATATAGTGCTGCTCCATCTAGTGTCAGCTGTAGAGAATATAATAGTATAATCTATATAGTGCTGCCCCATCTAGTGTCAGCTGTAGATAATATAATAGTATAATCTATATAGTGCTGCACCATCTAGTGTCAGCTGTAGAGAATATAATAGTATAATCTATATAGTGCTGCACCATCTAGTGTCAGCTGTAGAGAGTATAATAGTATAATCTATATAGTGCTGCTCCATCTAGTGTCAGCTGTAGAGGATATAATAGTATAATCTATATAGTGCTGCTCCATCTAGTGTCAGCTGTAGAGGATATAATAGTATAATCTATATAGTGCTGCCCCATCTAGTGTCAGCTGTAGAGAATATAATAGTATAATCTATATAGTGCTGCACCATCTAGTGTCAGCTGTAGAGAATATAATAGTATAATCTATATAGTGCTGCTCCATCTAGTGTCAGCTGTAGAGAATATAATAGTATAATCTATATAGTGCTGCACCATCTAGTGTCAGCTGTAGAGAATATAATAGTATAATCTATATAGTGCTGCTCCATCTAGTGTCAGCTGTAGAGAATATAATAGTATAATCTATATAGTGCTGCACCATCTAGTGTCAGCTGTAGAGAATATAATAGTATAATCTATATAGTGCGGCACCATCTAGTGTCAGCTGTAGAGAATATAATAGTATAATCTATATAGTGCTGCACCATCTAGTGTCAGCTGTAGAGAATATAATAGTATAATCTATATAGTGCGGCACCATCTAGTGTCAGCTGTAGAGAATATAATAGTATAATCTATATAGTGCTGCTCCATCTAGTGTCAGCTGTAGAGAATATAATAGTATAATCTATATAGTGCTGCACCATCTAGTGTCAGCTGTAGAGAATATAATAGTATAATCTATATAGTGCTGCTCCATCTAGTGTCAGCTGTAGAGAATATAATAGTATAATCTATATAGTGCTGCACCATCTAGTGTCAGCTGTAGAGGATATAATAGTATAATCTATATAGTGCTGCTCCATCTAGTGTCAGCTGTAGAGAATATAATAGTATAATCTATATAGTGCTGCCCCATCTAGTGTCAGCTGTAGAGAATATAATAGTATAATCTATATAGTGCTGCACCATCTAGTGTCAGCTGTAGAGAATATAATAGTATAATCTATATAGTGCTGCACCATCTAGTGTCAGCTGTAGAGAGTATAATAGTATAATCTATATAGTGCTGCTCCATCTAGTGTCAGCTGTAGAGGATATAATAGTATAATCTATATAGTGCTGCTCCATCTAGTGTCAGCTGTAGAGGATATAATAGTATAATCTATATAGTGCTGCCCCATCTAGTGTCAGCTGTAGAGAATATAATAGTATAATCTATATAGTGCTGCACCATCTAGTGTCAGCTGTAGAGAATATAATAGTATAATCTATATAGTGCTGCACCATCTAGTGTCAGCTGTAGAGAATATAATAGTATAATCTATATAGTGCTGCACCATCTAGTGTCAGCTGTAGAGAATATAATAGTATAATCTATATAGTGCTGCACCATCTAGTGTCAGCTGTAGAGAATATAATAGTATAATCTATATAGTGCTGCACCATCTAGTGTCAGCTGTAGAGAATATAATAGTATAATCTATATAGTGCTGCCCCATCTAGTGTCAGCTGTAGAGAATATAATAGTATAATCTATATAGTGCTGCACCATCTAGTGTCAGCTGTAGAGAATATAATAGTATAATCTATATAGTGCTGCACCATCTAGTGTCAGCTGTAGAGAATATAATAGTATAATCTATATAGTGCTGCTCCATCTAGTGTCAGCTGTAGAGAATATAATAGTATAATCTATATAGTGCTGCACCATCTAGTGTCAGCTGTAGAGAATATAATAGTATAATCTATATAGTGCTGCCCCATCTAGTGTCAGCTGTAGAGAATATAATAGTATAATCTATATAGTGCTGCACCATCTAGTGTCAGCTGTAGAGAATATAATAGTATAACCTATATAGTGCTGCACCATCTAGTGTCAGCTGTAGAGTATATAATAGTATAATCTATATAGTGCTGCTCCATCTAGTGTCAGCTGTAGAGAGTATAATAGTATAATCTATATAGTGCTGCGCCATCTAGTGTCAGCTGTAGAGAATATAATAGTATGATCTATATAGTGCTGCTCCATCTAGTGTCAGCTGTAGAGAATATAATAGTATAATCTATATAGTGCTGCTCCATCTAGTGTCAGCTGTAGAGAGTATAATAGTATAATCTATATAGTGCTGCGCCATCTAGTGTCAGCTGTAGAGAATATAATAGTATGATCTATATAGTGCTGCTCCATCTAGTGTCAGCTGTAGAGAATATAATAGTATAATCTATATAGTGCTGCACCATCTAGTGTCAGCTGTAGAGAATATAATAGTATAATCTATATAGTGCTGCTCCATCTAGTGTCAGCTGTAGAGAAAATAATAGTATAATCTATATAGTGCTGCTCCATCTAGTGTCAGCTGTAGAGAATATAATAGTATAATCTATATAGTGCTGCTCCATCTAGTGTCAGCTGTAGAGAAAATAATAGTATAATCTATATAGTGCTGCTCCATCTAGTGTCAGCTGTAGAGTATATAATAGTATGATCTATATAGTGCTGCACCATCTAGTGTCAGCTGTAGAGAAAATAATAGTATAATCTATATAGTGCTGCACCATCTAGTGTCAGCTGTAGAGGATATAATAGTGTAATCTATATAGTGCTGCACCATCTAGTGTCAGCTGTAGAGAGTATAATAGTATAATCTATATAGTGCTGCTCCATCTAGTGTCAGCTGTAGAGAGTATAATAGTATAATCTATATAGTGCTGCTCCATCTAGTGTCAGCTGTAGAGAGTATAATAGTATAATCTATATAGTGCTGCTCCATCTAGTGTCAGCTATAGAGAGTATAATAGTATAATCTATATAGTGCTGCTCCATCTAGTGTCAGCTGTAGAGTATATAATAGTATAATCTATATAGTGCTGCACCATCTAGTGTCAGCTGTAGTATATAATAGTATAATCTATATAGTGCTGCACCATCTAGTGTCAGCTGTAGAGAATATAATAGTATAATCTATATAGTGCTGCACCATCTAGTGTCAGCTGTAGAGAATATAATAGTATAATCTATATAGTGCTGCCTCCATCTAGTGTCAGCTGTAGAGAATATAATAGTATAATCTATATAGTGCTGCACCATCTAGTGTCAGCTGTAGAGAATATAATAGTATAATCTATATAGTTGCTGCACCATCTAGTGTCAGCTGTAGAGTATATAATAGTATAATCTATATAGTGCTGCTCCATCTAGTGTCAGCTGTAGAGATATAATAGTATAATCTATATAGTGCTGCTCCATCTAGTGTCAGCTGTAGAGAATATAATAGTATAATCTATATAGTGCTGCTCCATCTAGTGTCAGCTGTAGAGAGTATAATAGTATAATCTATATAGTGCTGCGCCATCTAGTGTCAGCTGTAGAGAAAATAATAGTATAATCTATATAGTGCTGCTCCATCTAGTGTCAGCTGTAGAGTATATAATAGTATGATCTATATAGTGCTGCACCATCTAGTGTCAGCTGTAGAGAAAATAATAGTATAATCTATATAGTGCTGCACCATCTAGTGTCAGCTGTAGAGGATATAATAGTGTAATCTATATAGTGCTGCACCATCTAGTGTCAGCTGTAGAGAGTATAATAGTATAATCTATATAGTGCTGCTCCATCTAGTGTCAGCTGTAGAGAGTATAATAGTATAATCTATATAGTGCTGCTCCATCTAGTGTCAGCTGTAGAGAGTATAATAGTATAATCTATATAGTGCTGCACCATCTAGTGTCAGCTGTAGAGAATATAATAGTATAATCTATATAGTGCTGCACCATCTAGTGTCAGCTGTAGAGAATATAATAGTATAATCTATATAGTGCTGCTCCATCTAGTGTCAGCTGTAGAGAGTATAATAGTATAATCTATAAAGTGCTGCACCATCTAGTGTCAGCTGTAGAGAATATAATAGTATAATCTATATAGTGCTGCACCATCTAGTGCCAGCTGTAGAGAATATAATAGTATAATCTATATAGTGCTGCTCCATCTAGTGTCAGCTGTAGAGAATATAATAGTATAATCTATATAGTGCTGCACCATCTAGTGTCAGCTGTAGAGAATATAATAGTATAATCTATATAGTGCTGCTCCATCTAGTGTCAGCTGTAGAGAATATAATAGTATAATCTATATAGTGCTGCACCATCTAGTGTCAGCTGTAGAGAGTATAATAGTATAATCTATATAGTGCTGCTCCATCTAGTGTCAGCTGTAGAGAGTATAATAGTATAATCTATATAGTGCTGCTCCATCTAGTGTCAGCTGTAGAGAGTATAATAGTATAATCTATATAGTGCTGCACCATCTAGTGTCAGCTGTAGAGAATATAATAGTATAATCTATATAGTGCTGCACCATCTAGTGTCAGCTGTAGAGAATATAATAGTATAATCTATATAGTGCTGCACCATCTAGTGTCAGCTGTAGAGAGTATAACAGTATAATCTATATAGTGCTGCTCCATCTAGTGTCAGCTGTAGAGAATATAATAGTATAATCTATATAGAGCTGCACCATCTAGTGTCAGCTGTAGAGTATATAATAGTATAATCTATATAGTGCTGCTCCATCTAGTGTCAGCTGTAGAGAATATAATAGTATAATCTATATAGTGCTGCCCCATCTAGTGTCAGCTGTAGAGTATATAATAGTATAATCTATATAGTGCTGCTCCATCTAGTGTCATCTGTAGAGAATATAATAGGTATAATCTATATAGTGCTGCTCCATCTAGTGTCAGCTGTAGAGAGTATAATAGTATAATCTATATAGTGCTGCCCCATCTAGTGTCAGCTGTAGAGAATATAATAGTATAATCTATATAGTGCTGCTCCATCTAGTGTCAGCTGTAGAGAATATAATAGTATAATCTATATAGTGCTGCACCATCTAGTGTCAGCTGTAGAGAATATAATAGTATAATCTATATAGTGCTGCTCCATCTAGTGTCAGCTGTAGAGAGTATAATAGTATAATCTATATAGTGCTGCACCATCTAGTGTCAGCTGTAGAGAATATAATAGTATAATCTATATAGTGCTGCCCCATCTAGTGTCAGCTGTAGAGAATATAATAGTATAATCTATATAGTGCTGCACCATCTAGTGTCAGCTGTAGAGTATATAATAGTATAATCTATATAGTGCTGCTCCATCTAGTGTCAGCTGTAGAGAGTATAATAGTATAATCTATATAGTGCTGCCCCATCTAGTGTCAGCTGTAGAGAATATAATAGTATAATCTATATAGTGCTGCTCCATCTAGTGTCAGCTGTAGAGAGTATAATAGTATAATCTATATAGTGCTGCTCCATCTAGTGTCAGCTGTAGAGAGTATAATAGTATAATCTATATAGTGCTGCCCCATCTAGTGTCAGCTGTAGAGAATATAATAGTATAATCTATATAGTGCTGCTCCATCTAGTGTCAGCTGTAGAGAGTATAATAGTATAATCTATATAGTGCTGCCCCATCTAGTGTCAGCTGTAGAGAGTATAATAGTATAATCTATATAGTGCTGCTCCATCTAGTGTCAGCTGTAGAGAGTATAATAGTATAATCTATATAGTGCTGCTCCATCTAGTGTCAGCTGTAGAGAGTATAATAGTATAATCTATATAGTGCTGCTCCATCTAGTGTCAGCTGTAGAGAGTATAATAGTATAATCTATATAGTGCTGCCCCATCTAGTGTCAGCTGTAGAGAATATAATAGTATAATCTATATAGTGCTGCACCATCTAGTGTCAGCTGTAGAGGATATAATAGTATAATCTATATAGTGCTGCACCATCTAGTATCAGCTGTAGAGTATATAATAGTATAATCTATATAGTGCTGCACCATCTAGTATCAGCTGTAGAGGATATAATAGTATAATCTATATAGTGCTGCACCATCTAGTATCAGCTGTAGAGGATATAATAGTATAATCTATATAGTGCTGCTCCCATCTAGTGTCAGCTGTAGAGAATATAATAGTATAATCTATATAGTGCTGCTCCATCTAGTGTCAGCTGTAGAGAATATAATAGTATAATCTATATAGTGCTGCTCCATCTAGTGTCAGCTGTAGAGAGTATAATAGTATAATCTATATACTGCTGCTCCATCTAGTGTCAGCTGTAGAGAGTATAATAGTATAATCTATATAGTGCTGCACCATCTAGTGTCAGCTGTAGAGAGTATAATAGTATAATCTATATAGTGCTGCCCCATCTAGTGTCAGCTGTAGAGAATATAATAGTATAATCTATATAGTGCTGCCCCCTCTAGTGTCAGCTGTAGAGAATATAATAGTATAATCTATATAGTGCTGCTCCATCTAGTGTCAGCTGTAGAGAATATAATAGTATAATCTATATAGTGCTGCTCCATCTAGTGTCAGCTGTAGAGAATATAATAGTATAATCTATATAGTGCTGCACCATCTATTGTCAGCTGTAGAGAATATAATAGTATAATCTATATAGTGCTGCTCCATCTAGTGTCAGCTGTAGAGAATATAATAGTATAATCTATATAGTGCTGCTCCATCTAGTGTCAGCTGTAGAGAATATAATAGGTATAATCTATATAGTGCTGCACCATCTAGTGTCAGCTGTAGAGAATATAATAGTATAATCTATATAGAGCTGCTCCATCTAGTGTCAGATGTAGAGAGTATAATAGTATAATCTATATAGTGCTGCACCATCTAGTGTCAGCTGTAGAGAGTATAATAGTATAATCTATATAGTGCTGCACCATCTAGTGTCAGCTGTAGAGTATATAATAGTATAATCTATATAGTCCAGCACCATCTAGTGTCAGCTGTAGAGGATATAATAGTATAATCTATATAGTGCTGCTCCATCTAGTGTCAGCTGTAGAGGATATAATAGTATAATCTATATAGTGCTGCTCCATCTAGTGTCAGCTGTAGAGAATATAATAGTATAATCTATATAGTGCTGCTCCATCTAGTGTCAGCTGTAGAGAATATAATAGTATAATCTATATAGTGCTGCTCCATCTAGTGTCAGCTGTAGAGGATATAATAGTATAATCTATATAGTGCTGCTCCATCTAGTGTCAGCTGTAGAGAATATAATAGTATAATCTATATAGTGCTGCTCCATCTAGTGTCAGCTGTAGAGAATATAATAGTATAATCTATATAGTGCTGCACCATCTAGTGTCAGCTGTAGAGAATATAATAGTATAATCTATATAGTGCTGCGCCATCTAGTGTCAGCTGTAGAGAATATAATAGTATAATCTATATAGTGCTGCACCATCTAGTGTCAGCTGTAGAGAGTATAATAGTATAATCTATATAGTGCTGCTCCATCTAGTGTCAGCTGTAGAGAGTATAATAGTATAATCTATATAGTGCTGCTCCATCTAGTGTCAGCTGTAGAGAATATAATAGTATAATCTATATAGTGCTGCTCCATCTAGTGTCAGCTGTAGAGAATATAATAGTATAATCTATATAGTGCTGCACCATCTAGTGTCAGCTGTAGAGGATATAATAGTATAATCTATATAGTGCTGCTCCATCTAGTGTCAGCTGCAGAGAATATAATAGTATAATCTATATAGTGCTGCTCCATCTAGTGTCAGCTGTAGAGAATATAATAGTATAATCTATATAGTGCTGCACCATCTAGTGTCAGCTGTAGAGAATATAATAGTATAATCTATATAGTGCTGCACCATCTAGTGTCAGCTGTAGAGAATATAATAGTATAATCTATATAGTGCTGCACCATCTAGTGTCAGCTGTAGAGAATATAATAGTATAATCTATATAGTGCTGCTCCATCTAGTGTCAGCTGTAGAGAATATAATAGTATAATCTCTATATTGCTGCACCATCTAGTGTCAGCTGTAGAGAATATAATAGTATAATCTATATAGTGCTGCTCCATCTAGTGTCAGCTGTAGAGAATATAATAGTATAATCTATATAGTGCTGCACCATCTAGTGTCAGCTGTAGAGGATATAATAGTATAATCTATATAGTGCGGCTCCATCTAGTGTCAGCTGTAGAGAATATAATAGTATAATCTATATAGTGCTGCACCATCTAGTGTCAGCTGTAGAGAATATAATAGTATAATCTATATAGTGCTGCTCCATCTAGTGTCAGCTGTAGAGAATATAATAGTATAATCTATATAGTGCTGCACCATCTAGTGTCAGCTGTAGAGAATATAATAGTATAATCTATATAGTGCTGCACCATCTAGTGTCAGCTGTAGAGAATATAATAGTATAATCTATATAGTGCTGCTCCATCTAGTGTCAGCTGTAGAGAATATAATAATATAATCTATATAGTGCTGCCCCATCTAGTGTCAGCTGTAGAGAATATAATAGTATAATCTATATAGTGCTGCTCCATCTAGTGTCAGCTGTAGAGAATATAAAAGTATAATCTATATAGTGCTGCACCATCTAGTGTCAGCTGTAGAGAATATAATAGTGTAATCTATATAGTGCTGCCCCATCTAGTGTCAGCTGTAGAGAATATAATAGTATAATCTATATAGTGCTGCACCATCTAGTGTCAGCTGTAGAGAATATAATAGTATAATCTATATAGTGCTGCACCATCTAGTGTCAGCTGTAGAGAATATAATAGTGTAATCTATATAGTGCTGCCCCATCTAGTGTCAGCTGTAGAGAATATAATAGTATAATCTATATAGTGCTGCTCCATCTAGTGTCAGCTGTAGAGAATATAAAAGTATAATCTATATAGTGCTGCACCATCTAGTGTCAGCTGTAGAGAATATAATAGTGTAATCTATATAGTGCTGCCCCATCTAGTGTCAGCTGTAGAGAATATAATAGTATAATCTATATAGTGCTGCACCATCTAGTGTCAGCTGTAGAGAATATAATAGTATAATCTATATAGTGCTGCACCATCTAGTGTCAGCTGTAGAGAATATAATAGTGTAATCTATATAGTGCTGCTCCATCTAGTGTCAGCTGTAGAGAATATAATAGTATAATCTATATAGTGCTGCACCATCTAGTGTCAGCTGTAGAGAATATAATAGTATAATCTATATAGTGCTGCACCATCTAGTGTCAGCTGTAGAGAATATAATAGTGTAATCTATATAGTGCTGCTCCATCTAGTGTCAGCTGTAGAGGATATAATAGTATAATCTATATAGTGCTGCTCCATCTAGTGTCAGCTGTAGAGAGTATAATAGTATAATCTATATAGTGCTGCACCATCTAGTGTCAGCTGTAGAAAATATAATAGTATAATCTATATAGTGCTGCACCATCTAGTGTCAGCTGTAGAGTATATAATAGTATAATCTATATAGTGCTGCTCCATCTAGTGTCAGCTGTAGATAATATAATAGTATAATCTATATAGTGCTGCACCATCTAGTGTCAGCTGTAGAGAGTATAATAGGTATAATCTATATAGTGCTGCTCCATCTAGTGTCAGCTGTAGATAATATAATAGTATAATCTATATAGTGCTGCTCCATCTAGTGTCAGCTGTAGAGAGTATAATAGTATAATCTATATAGTGCTGCACCATCTAGTGTCAGCTGTAGAGAATATAATAGTATAATCTATATAGTGCTGCACCATCTAGTGTCAGCTGTAGAGTATATAATAGTATAATCTATATAGTGCTGCTCCATCTAGTGTCAGCTGTAGAGAATATAATAGTATAATCTATATAGTGCTGCACCATCTAGTGTCAGCTGTAGAGAGTATAATAGTATAATCTATATAGTGCTGCTCCATCTAGTGTCAGCTGTAGAGTATATAATAGTATAATCTATATAGTGCTGCTCCATGTAGTGTCAGCTGTAGAGAGTATAATAGTATAATCTATATAGTGCTGCACCATCTAGTGTCAGCTGTAGAGAATATAATAGTATAATCTATATAGTGCTGCACCATCTAGTGTCAGCTGTAGAGAATATAATAGTATAATCTATATAGTGCTGCACCATCTAGTGTCAGCTGTAGAGAATATAATAGTATAATCTATATAGTGCTGCTCCATCTAGTGTCAGCTGTAGATAATATAATAGTATAATCTATATATTGCTGCACCATCTAGTGTCAGCTGTAGAGAATATAATAGTATAATCTATATAGTGCTGCTCCATCTAGTGTCAGCTGTAGAGAATATAATAGTATAATCTATATAGTGCTGCTCCATCTAGTGTCAGCTGTAGAGAATATAATAGTATAATCTATATAGTGCTGCTCCATCTAGTGTCAGCTGTAGAGAATATAATAGTATAATCTATATAGTGCTGCGCCATCTAGTGTCAGCTGTAGATAATATAATAGTATAATCTATATAGTGCTGCTCCATCTAGTGTCAGCTGTAGAGAATATAATAGTATAATCTATATAGTGCTGCGCCATCTAGTGTCAGCTGTAGATAATATAATAGCATAATCTATATAGTGCTGCTCCATCTAGTGTCAGCTGTAGAGAATATAATAGTATAATCTATATAGTGCTGCTCCATCTAGTGTCAGCTGTAGAGAATATAATAGTATAATCTATATAGTGCTGCTCCATCTAGTGTCAGCTGTAGAGTATATAATAGTATAATCTATATAGTGCTGCTCCATCTAGTGTCAGCTGTAGAGAATATAATAGTATAATCTATATAGTGCTGCTCCATCTAGTGTCAGCTGTAGAGAATATAATAGTATAATCTATATAGTGCTGCTCCATCTAGTGTCAGCTGTAGAGAATATAAAAGTATAATCTATATAGTGCTGCACCATCTAGTGTCAGCTGTAGAGAATATAATAGTATAATCTATATAGTGCTGCTCCATCTAGTGTCAGCTGTAGAGAATATAAAAGTATAATCTATATAGTGCTGCACCATCTAGTGTCAGCTGTAGAGAATATAATAGTATAATCTATATAGTGCTGCTCCATCTAGTGTCAGCTGTAGAGAATATAATAGTATAATCTATATAGTGCTGCTCCATCTAGTGTCAGCTGTAGAGAATATAATAGTATAATCTATATAGTGCTGCCCCATCTAGTGTCAGCTGTAGAGAATATAATAGTATAATCTATATAGTGCTGCCCCATCTAGTGTCAGCTGTAGAGGATATAATAGTATAATCTATATAGTGCTGCTCCATCTAGTGTCAGCTGTAGAGAATATAATAGTATAATCTATATAGTGCTGCACCATCTAGTGTCAGCTGTAGAGAGTATAATAGTATAATCTATATAGTGCTGCTCCATCTAGTGTCAGCTGTAGAGAATATAATAGTATAATCTATATAGTGCTGCTCCATCTAGTGTCAGCTGTAGAGAGTATAATAGTATAATCTATATAGTGCTGCTCCATCTAGTGTCAGCTGTAGAGAGTATAATAGTATAATCTATATAGTGCTGCTCCATCTAGTGTCAGCTGTAGAGAATATAATAGTATAATCTATATAGTGCTGCACCATCTAGTGTCAGCTGTAGAGGATATAATAGTGTAATCTATATAGTGCTGCTCCATCTAGTGTCAGCTGTAGAGAGTATAATAGTATAATCTATATAGTGCTGCTCCATCTAGTGTCAGCTGTAGAGAATATAATAGTATAATCTATATAGTGCTGCTCCATCTAGTGTCAGCTGTAGAGGATATAATAGTGTAATCTATATAGTGCTGCTCCATCTATTGTCAGCTGTAGAGAGTATAATAGTATAATCTATATAGTGCTGCTCCATCTAGTGTCAGCTGTAGAGAGTATAATAGTATAATCTATATAGTGCTGCTCCATCTAGTGTCAGCTGTAGAGAATATAATAGTATAATCTATATAGTGCTGCACCATCTAGTGTCAGCTGTAGAGAATATAATAGTATAATCTATATAGTGCTGCTCCATCTAGTGTCAGCTGTAGAGAATATAATAGTATAATCTATATAGTGCTGCACCATCTAGTGTCAGCTGTAGAGAATATAATAGTATAATCTATATAGTGCTGCACCATCTAGTGTCAGCTGTAGAGAATATAATAGTATAATCTATATAGTGCTGCTCCATCTAGTGTCAGCTGTAGAGAGTATAATAGTATAATCTATATAGTGCTGCTCCATCTAGTGTCAGCTGTAGAGAGTATAATAGTATAATCTATATAGTGCTGCCCCATCTAGTGTCAGCTGTAGAGAATATAATAGTATAATCTATATAGTGCTGCTCCATCTAGTGTCAGCTGTAGAGAATATAATAGTATAATCTATATAGTGCTGCTCCATCTAGTGTCAGCTGTAGAGAATATAATAGTATAATCTATATAGTGCTGCACCATCTAGTGTCAGCTGTAGAGAATATAATAGTATAATCTATATAGTGCTGCTCCATCTAGTGTCAGCTGTAGAGAATATAATAGTATAATCTATATAGTGCTGCACCATCTAGTGTCAGCTGTAGAGTATATAATAGTATAATCTATATAGTGCTGCTCCATCTAGTGTCAGCTGTAGAGAATATAATAGTATAATCTATATAGTGCTGCACCATCTAGTGTCAGCTGTAGAGAATATAATAGTATAATCTATATAGTGCTGCACCATCTAGTGTCAGCTGTAGAGAATATAATAGTATAATCTATATAGTGCTGCTCCATCTAGTGTCAGCTGTAGAGAGTATAATAGTATAATCTATATAGTGCTGCTCCATCTAGTGTCAGCTGTAGAGAGTATAATAGTATAATCTATATAGTGCTGCCCCATCTAGTGTCAGCTGTAGAGAATATAATAGTATAATCTATATAGTGCTGCTCCATCTAGTGTCAGCTGTAGAGAATATAATAGTATAATCTATATAGTGCTGCACCATCTAGTGTCAGCTGTGGAGAGTATAATAGTATAATCTATATAGTGCTGCTCCATCTAGTGTCAGCTGTAGAGAGTATAATAGTATAATCTATATAGTGCTGCACCATCTAGTGTCAGCTGTAGAGAATATAATAGTATAATCTATATAGTGCTGCCCCATCTAATGTCAGCTGTAGAGAATATAATAGTATAATCTATATAGTGCTGGACCATCTAGTGTCAGCTGTAGAGGATATATAGTATAATCTATATAGTGCTGCTCCATCTAGTGTCAGCTGTAGAGAGTATAATAGTATAATCTATATAGTGCTGCTCCATCTAGTGTCAGCTGTAGAGAATATAATAGTATAATCTATATAGTGCTGCACCATCTAGTGTCAGCTGTAGAGGATATAATAGTATAATCTATATAGTGCTGCTCCATCTAGTGTCAGCTGTAGAGAATATAATAGTATAATCTATATAGTGCTGCCCCATCTAGTGTCAGCTGTAGAGAATATAATAGTATAATCTATATAGTGCTGCTCCATCTAGTGTCAGCTGTAGAGAATATAATAGTATAATCTATATAGTGCTGCTCCATCTAGTGTCAGCTGTAGAGAATATAAAAGTATAATCTATATAGTGCTGCACCATCTAGTGTCAGCTGTAGAGAATATAATAGTATAATCTATATAGTGCTGCTCCATCTAGTGTCAGCTGTAGAGAATATAAAAGTATAATCTATATAGTGCTGCTCCATCTAGTGTCAGCTGTAGAGGATATAATAGTGTAATCTATATAGTGCTGCTCCATCTATTGTCAGCTGTAGAGAGTATAATAGTATAATCTATATAGTGCTGCTCCATCTAGTGTCAGCTGTAGAGAGTATAATAGTATAATCTATATAGTGCTGCTCCATCTAGTGTCAGCTGTAGAGAATATAATAGTATAATCTATATAGTGCTGCACCATCTAGTGTCAGCTGTAGAGAATATAATAGTATAATCTATATAGTGCTGCTCCATCTAGTGTCAGCTGTAGAGAGTATAATAGTATAATCTATATAGTGCTGCACCATCTAGTGTCAGCTGTAGAGGATATAATAGTGTAATCTATATAGTGCTGCTCCATCTAGTGTCAGCTGTAGAGAGTATAATAGTATAATCTATATAGTGCTGCTCCATCTAGTGTCAGCTGTAGAGAATATAATAGTATAATCTATATAGTGCTGCTCCATCTAGTGTCAGCTGTAGAGGATATAATAGTGTAATCTATATAGTGCTGCTCCATCTATTGTCAGCTGTAGAGAGTATAATAGTATAATCTATATAGTGCTGCTCCATCTAGTGTCAGCTGTAGAGAGTATAATAGTATAATCTATATAGTGCTGCTCCATCTAGTGTCAGCTGTAGAGAATATAATAGTATAATCTATATAGTGCTGCACCATCTAGTGTCAGCTGTAGAGAATATAATAGTATAATCTATATAGTGCTGCTCCATCTAGTGTCAGCTGTAGAGAATATAATAGTATAATCTATATAGTGCTGCACCATCTAGTGTCAGCTGTAGAGAATATAATAGTATAATCTATATAGTGCTGCACCATCTAGTGTCAGCTGTAGAGAATATAATAGTATAATCTATATAGTGCTGCTCCATCTAGTGTCAGCTGTAGAGAATATAATAGTATAATCTATATAGTGCTGCACCATCTAGTGTCAGCTGTAGAGGATATAATAGTATAATCTATATAGTGCTGCTCCATCTAGTGTCAGCTGTAGAGAATATAATAGTATAATCTATATAGTGCTGCCCCATCTAGTGTCAGCTGTAGAGAATATAATAGTATAATCTATATAGTGCTGCTCCATCTAGTGTCAGCTGTAGAGAATATAATAGTATAATCTATATAGTGCTGCTCCATCTAGTGTCAGCTGTAGAGAATATAAAAGTATAATCTATATAGTGCTGCACCATCTAGTGTCAGCTGTAGAGAATATAATAGTATAATCTATATAGTGCTGCTCCATCTAGTGTCAGCTGTAGAGAATATAAAAGTATAATCTATATAGTGCTGCTCCATCTAGTGTCAGCTGTAGAGGATATAATAGTGTAATCTATATAGTGCTGCTCCATCTAGTGTCAGCTGTAGAGAATATAATAGTATAATCTATATAGTGCTGCTCCATCTAGTGTCAGCTGTAGAGAATATAATAGTATAATCTATATAGTGCTGCTCCATCTAGTGTCAGCTGTAGAGAGTATAATAGTATAATCTATATAGTGCTGCTCCATCTAGTGTCAGCTGTAGAGAGTATAATAGTATAATCTATATAGTGCTGCTCCATCTAGTGTCAGCTGTAGAGAATATAATAGTATAATCTATATAGTGCTGCACCATCTAGTGTCAGCTGTAGAGAATATAATAGTATAATCTATATAGTGCTGCTCCATCTAGTGTCAGCTGTAGAGAGTATAATAGTATAATCTATATAGTGCTGCACCATCTAGTGTCAGCTGTAGAGGATATAATAGTGTAATCTATATAGTGCTGCTCCATCTAGTGTCAGCTGTAGAGAGTATAATAGTATAATCTATATAGTGCTGCTCCATCTAGTGTCAGCTGTAGAGAATATAATAGTATAATCTATATAGTGCTGCTCCATCTAGTGTCAGCTGTAGAGGATATAATAGTGTAATCTATATAGTGCTGCTCCATCTATTGTCAGCTGTAGAGAGTATAATAGTATAATCTATATAGTGCTGCTCCATCTAGTGTCAGCTGTAGAGAGTATAATAGTATAATCTATATAGTGCTGCTCCATCTAGTGTCAGCTGTAGAGAATATAAAAGTATAATCTATATAGTGCTGCACCATCTAGTGTCAGCTGTAGAGAATATAATAGTATAATCTATATAGTGCTGCTCCATCTAGTGTCAGCTGTAGAGAGTATAATAGTATAATCTATATAGTGCTGCACCATCTAGTGTCAGCTGTAGAGGATATAATAGTGTAATCTATATAGTGCTGCTCCATCTAGTGTCAGCTGTAGAGAGTATAATAGTATAATCTATATAGTGCTGCTCCATCTAGTGTCAGCTGTAGAGAATATAATAGTATAATCTATATAGTGCTGCTCCATCTAGTGTCAGCTGTAGAGGATATAATAGTGTAATCTATATAGTGCTGCTCCATCTATTGTCAGCTGTAGAGAGTATAATAGTATAATCTATATAGTGCTGCTCCATCTAGTGTCAGCTGTAGAGAGTATAATAGTATAATCTATATAGTGCTGCTCCATCTAGTGTCAGCTGTAGAGAATATAATAGTATAATCTATATAGTGCTGCTCCATCTAGTGTCAGCTGTAGAGAATATAATAGTATAATCTATATAGTGCTGCACCATCTAGTGTCAGCTGTAGAGAATATAATAGTATAATCTATATAGTGCTGCTCCATCTAGTGTCAGCTGTAGAGAATATAATAGTATAATCTATATAGTGCTGCACCATCTAGTGTCAGCTGTAGAGAATATAATAGTATAATCTATATAGTGCTGCACCATCTAGTGTCAGCTGTAGAGAATATAATAGTATAATCTATATAGTGCTGCTCCATCTAGTGTCAGCTGTAGAGAGTATAATAGTATAATCTATATAGTGCTGCTCCATCTAGTGTCAGCTGTAGAGAGTATAATAGTATAATCTATATAGTGCTGCCCCATCTAGTGTCAGCTGTAGAGAATATAATAGTATAATCTATATAGTGCTGCACCATCTAGTGTCAGCTGTAGAGAATATAATAGTATAATCTATATAGTGCTGCTCCATCTAGTGTCAGCTGTAGAGAATATAATAGTATAATCTATATAGTGCTGCACCATCTAGTGTCAGCTGTAGAGTATATAATAGTATAATCTATATAGTGCTGCTCCATCTAGTGTCAGCTGTAGAGAATATAATAGTATAATCTATATAGTGCTGCACCATCTAGTGTCAGCTGTAGAGAATATAATAGTATAATCTATATAGTGCTGCACCATCTAGTGTCAGCTGTAGAGAATATAATAGTATAATCTATATAGTGCTGCTCCATCTAGTGTCAGCTGTAGAGAGTATAATAGTATAATCTATATAGTGCTGCTCCATCTAGTGTCAGCTGTAGAGAGTATAATAGTATAATCTATATAGTGCTCCCCATCTAGTGTCAGCTGTAGAGAATATAATAGTATAATCTATATAGTGCTGCTCCATCTAGTGTCAGCTGTAGAGAGTATAATAGTATAATCTATATAGTGCTGCCCCATCTAGTGTCAGCTGTAGAGAATATAATAGTATAATCTATATAGTGCTGCTCCATCTAGTGTCAGCTGTAGAGAATATAATAGTATAATCTATATAGTGCTGCACCATCTAGTGTCAGCTGTAGAGAATATAATAGTATAATCTATATAGTGCTGCACCATCTAGTGTCAGCTGTAGAGAGTATAATAGTATAATCTATATAGTGCTGCTCCATCTAGTGTCAGCTGTAGAGAGTATAATAGTATAATCTATATAGTGCTGCACCATCTAGTGTCAGCTGTAGAGAATATAATAGTATAATCTATATAGTGCTGCCCCATCTAGTGTCAGCTGTAGAGAATATAATAGTATAATCTATATAGTGCTGGACCATCTAGTGTCAGCTGTAGAGGATATATAGTATAATCTATATAGTGCTGCTCCATCTAGTGTCAGCTGTAGAGAGTATAATAGTATAATCTATATAGTGCTGCTCCATCTAGTGTCAGCTGTAGAGAATATAATAGTATAATCTATATAGTGCTGCACCATCTAGTGTCAGCTGTAGAGGATATAATAGTATAATCTATATAGTGCTGCTCCATCTAGTGTCAGCTGTAGAGAATATAATAGTATAATCTATATAGTGCTGCCCCATCTAGTGTCAGCTGTAGAGAATATAATAGTATAATCTATATAGTGCTGCTCCATCTAGTGTCAGCTGTAGAGAGTATAATAGTATAATCTATATAGTGCTGCTCCATCTAGTGTCAGCTGTAGAGAGTATAATAGTATAATCTATATAGTGCTGCTCCATCTAGTGTCAGCTGTAGAGAATATAATAGTATAATCTATATAGTGCTGCTCCATCTAGTGTCAGCTGTAGAGAATATAATAGTATAATCTATATAGTGCTGCACCATCTAGTGTCAGCTGTAGAGAGTATAATAGTATAATCTATATAGTGCTGCTCCATCTAGTGTCAGCTGTAGAGAGTATAATAGTATAATCTATATAGTGCTGCTCCATCTAGTGTCAGCTGTAGAGAGTATAATAGTATAATCTATATAGTGCTGCTCCATCTAGTGTCAGCTGTAGAGAGTATAATAGTATAATCTATATAGTGCTGCTCCATCTAGTGTCAGCTGTAGAGATATAATAGTATAATCTATATAGTGCTGCTCCATCTAGTGTCAGCTGTAGAGTATATAATAGTATAATCTATATAGTGCTGCTCCATCTAGTGTCAGCTGTAGAGAATATAATAGTATAATCTATATAGTGCTGCACCATCTAGTGTCAGCTGTAGAGAATATAATAGTATAATCTATATAGTGCTGCTCCATCTAGTGTCAGCTGTAGAGAATATAATAGTATAATCTATATAGTGCTGCTCCATCTAGTGTCAGCTGTAGAGAATATAATAGTATAATCTATATAGTGCTGCTCCATCTAGTGTCAGCTGTAGAGAATATAATAGTATAATCTATATAGTGCTGCTCCATCTAGTGTCAGCTGTAGAGAATATAATAGTATAATCTATATAGTGCTGCACCATCTAGTGTCAGCTGTAGAGTATATAATAGTATAATCTATATAGTGCTGCACCATCTAGTGTCAGCTGTAGAGTATATAATAGTATAATCTATATAGTGCTGCTCCATCTAGTGTCAGCTGTAGAGAATATAATAGTATAATCTATATAGTGCTGCTCCATCTAGTGTCAGCTGTAGAGTATATAATAGTATAATCTATATAGTGCTGCTCCATCTAGTGTCAGCTGTAGAGTATATAATAGTATAATCTATATAGTGCTGCACCATCTAGTGTCAGCTGTAGAGAATATAATAGTATAATCTATATAGTGCTGCACCATCTAGTGTCAGCTGTAGAGAATATAATAGTATAATCTATATAGTGCTGCTCCATCTAGTGTCAGCTGTAGAGTATATAATAGTATAATCTATATAGTGCTGCTCCATCTAGTGTCAGCTGTAGAGAATATAATAGTATAATCTATATAGTGCTGCACCATCTAGTGTCAGCTGTAGAGAATATAATAGTATAATCTATATAGTGCTGCACCATCTAGTGTCAGCTGTAGAGGATATAATAGTATAATCTATATAGTGCTGCACCATCTAGTGTCAGCTGTAGAGGATATAATAGTATAATCTATATAGTGCTGCTCCATCTAGTGTCAGCTGTAGAGAATATAATAGTATAATCTATATAGTGCTGCACCATCTAGTGTCAGCTGTAGAGGATATAATAGTATAATCTATATAGTGCTGCACCATCTAGTGTCAGCTGTAGAGAGTATAATAGCATAATCTATATAGTGCTGCTCCATCTAGTGTCAGCTGTAGAGAATATAATAGTATAATCTATATAGTGCTGCACCATCTAGTGTCAGCTGTAGAGGATATAATAGTATAATCTATATAGTGCTGCACCATCTAGTGTCAGCTGTAGAGAGTATAATAGCATAATCTATATAGTGCTGCTCCATCTAGTGTCAGCTGTAGAGTATATAATAGTATAATCTATATAGTGCTGCTCCATCTAGTGTCAGCTGTATAGAATATAATAGTATAATCTATATAGTGCTGCACCATCTAGTGTCAGCTGTAGAGAGTATAATAGTATAATCTATATAGTGCTGCTCCATCTAGTGTCAGCTGTAGAGAATATAATAGTATCATCTATATAGTGCTGCACCATCTAGTGTCAGCTGTAGAGGATATAATAGTATAATCTATATAGTGCTGCACCATCTAGTGTCAGCTGTAGAGAATATAATAGATATAATCTATATAGTGCTGCACCATCTAGTGTCAGCTGTAGAGAATATAATAGATATAATCTATATAGTGCTGCACCATCTAGTGTCAGCTGTAGAGAATATAATAGTATAATCTATATAGTGCTGCACCATCTAGTGTCAGCTGTAGAGAATATAATAGATATAATCTATATAGTGCTGCACCATCTAGTGTCAGCTGTAGAGAATATAATAGTATAATCTATATAGTGCTGCACCATCTAGTGTCAGCTGTAGAGAATATAATAGTATAATCTATATAGTGCTGCTCCATCTAGTGTCAGCTGTAGAGAATATAATAGTATAATCTATATAGTGCTGCACCATCTAGTGTCAGCTGTAGAGAATATAATAGTATAATCTATATAGTGCTGCTCCATCTAGTGTCAGCTGTAGAGAGTATAATAGTATAATCTATATAGTGCTGCACCATCTAGTGTCAGCTGTAGAGAATATAATAGTATAATCTATATAGTGCTGCTCCATCTAGTGTCAGCTGTAGAGAATATAATAGTATAATCTATATAGTGCTGCTTCATCTAGTGTCAGCTGTAGAGAGTATAATAGTATAATCTATATAGTGCTGCACCATCTAGTGTCAGCTGTAGAGGATATAATAGTATAATCTATATAGTGCTGCACCATCTAGTGTCAGCTGTAGAGAATATAATAGATATAATCTATATAGTGCTGCACCATCTAGTGTCAGCTGTAGAGAATATAATAGATATAATCTATATAGTGCTGCACCATCTAGTGTCAGCTGTAGAGAATATAATAGTATAATCTATATAGTGCTGCACCATCTAGTGTCAGCTGTAGAGAATATAATAGATATAATCTATATAGTGCTGCACCATCTAGTGTCAGCTGTAGAGAATATAATAGATATAATCTATATAGTGCTGCACCATCTAGTGTCAGCTGTAGAGAATATAATAGTATAATCTATATAGTGCTGCACCATCTAGTGTCAGCTGTAGAGAATATAATAGTATAATCTATATAGTGCTGCTCCATCTAGTGTCAGCTGTAGAGAATATAATAGTATAATCTATATAGTGCTGCACCATCTAGTGTCAGCTGTAGAGAATATAATAGTATAATCTATATAGTGCTGCTCCATCTAGTGTCAGCTGTAGAGAATATAATAGTATAATCTATATAGTGCTGCACCATCTAGTGTCAGCTGTAGAGAATATAATAGTATAATCTATATAGTGCTGCACCATCTAGTGTCAGCTGTAGAGAGTATAATAGTATAATCTATATAGTGCTGCCCCATCTAGTGTCAGCTGTAGAGAGTATAATAGTATAATCTATATAGTGCTGCCCCATCTAGTGTCAGCTGTAGAGAGTATAATAGTATAATCTATATAGTGCTGCCCCATCTAGTGTCAGCTGTAGAGAGTATAATAGTATAATCTATATAGTGCTGCTCCATCTAGTGTCAGCTGTGGAGGATATAATAGTATAATCTATATAGTGCTGCACCATCTAGTGTCAGCTGTAGAGAATATAATAGTATAATCTATATAGTGCTGCTCCATCTAGTGTCAGCTGTGGAGGATATAATAGTATAATCTATATAGTGCTGCTCCATCTAGTGTCAGCTGTAGAGAATATAATAGTATAATCTATATAGTGCTGCTCCATCTAGTGTCAGCTGTGGAGGATATAATAGTATAATCTATATAGTGCTGCACCATCTAGTGTCAGCTGTAGAGAGTATAATAGTATAATCTATATAGTGCTGCTTCATCTAGTTTCAGCTGTAGAGAGTATAATAGTATAATCTATATAGTGCTGCACCATCTAGTGTCAGCTGTAGGGAATATAATAGTATAATCTATATAGTGCTGCTTCATCTAGTGTCAGCTGTAGAGAGTATAATAGTATAATCTATATAGTGCTGCACCATCTAGTGTCAGCTGTAGGGAATATAATAGTATAATCTATATGGTGCTGCACCATCTAGTGTCAGCTGTAGAGTATATAATAGTATAATCTATATAGTGCTGCTCCATCTAGTGTCAGCTGTAGAGAATATAATAGTATAATCTATATAGTGCTGCTCCATCTAGTGTCAGATGTAGAGAATATAATAGTATAATCTATATAGTGCTGCTCCATCTAGTGTCAGCTGTAGAGAATATAATAGTATAATCTATATAGTGCTGCTCCATCTAGTGTCAGCTGTAGAGAATATAATAGTATAATCTATATAGTGCTGCTCCATCTAGTGTCAGCTGTAGAGAATATAATAGTATAATCTATATAGTGCTGCTCCATCTAGTGTCAGCTGTAGAGAATATAATAGTATAATCTATATAGTGCTGCACCATCTAGTGTCAGCTGTAGAGAATATAATAGTATAATCTATATAGTGCTGCTCCATCTAGTGTCAGCTGTGGAGGATATAATAGTATAATCTATATAGTGCTGCACCATCTAGTGTCAGCTGTAGAGAATATAATAGTATAATCTATATAGTGCTGCACCATCTAGTGTCAGCTGTACAGAATATAATAGTATAATCTATATAGTGCTGCACCATCTAGTGGCAGCTGTAGAGTATATAATAGTATAATCTATATAGTGCTGCTCCATCTAGTGTCAGCTGTAGAGAATATAATAGTATAATCTATATAGTGCTGCTCCATCTAGTGTCAGCTGTAGAGAATATAATAGTATAATCTATATAGTGCTGCTCCATCTAGTGTCAGCTGTAGAGAGTATAATAGTATAATCTATATAGTGCTGCACCATCTAGTGGCAGCTGTAGAGTATATAATAGTATAATCTATATAGTGCTGCTCCATCTAGTGTCAGCTGTAGAGAATATAATAGTATAATCTATATAGTGCTGCTCCATCTAGTGTCAGCTGTAGAGAGTATAATAGTATAATCTATATAGTGCTGCACCATCTAGTGTCAGCTGTAGAGAGTATAATAGTATAATCTATATAGTGCTGCCCCATCTAGTGTCAGCTGTAGAGAGTATAATAGTATAATCTATATAGTGCTGCCCCATCTAGTGTCAGCTGTAGAGAGTATAATAGTATAATCTATATAGTGCTGCTCCATCTAGTGTCAGCTGTAGAGAATATAATAGTATAATCTATATAGTGCTGCCCCATCTAGTGTCAGCTGTAGAGAGTATAATAGTATAATCTATATAGTGCTGCCCCATCTAGTGTCAGCTGTAGAGAGTATAATAGTATAATCTATATAGTGCTGCTCCATCTAGTGTCAGCTGTGGAGGATATAATAGTATAATCTATATAGTGCTGCTCCATCTAGTGTCAGCTGTAGAGAATATAATAGTATAATCTATATAGTGCTGCTCCATCTAGTGTCAGCTGTGGAGGATATAATAGTATAATCTATATAGTGCTGCACCATCTAGTGTCAGCTGTAGAGAGTATAATAGTATAATCTATATAGTGCTGCACCATCTAGTGTCAGCTGTAGAGAGTATAATAGTATAATCTATATAGTGCTGCTTCATCTAGTTTCAGCTGTAGAGAGTATAATAGTATAATCTATATAGTGCTGCACCATCTAGTGTCAGTTGTAGGGAATATAATAGTATAATCTATATAGTGCTGCTCCATCTAGTGTCAGCTGTAGAGAGTATAATAGTATAATCTATATAGTGCTGCTTCATCTAGTGTCAGCTGTAGAGAGTATAATAGTATAATCTATATAGTGCTGCACCATCTAGTGTCAGCTGTAGAGAGTATAATAGTATAATCTATATAGTGCTGCCCCATCTAGTGTCAGCTGTAGAGTATATAATAGTATAATCTATATAGTGCTGCTCCATCTAGTGTCAGCTGTAGGAATATAATAGTATAATCTATATAGTGCTGCTCCATCTAGTGTCAGCTGTAGAGAGTATAATAGTATAATCTATATAGTGCTGCTCCATCTAGTGTCAGCTGTGGAGGATATAATAGTATAATCTATATAGTGCTGCACCATCTAGTGTCAGCTGTACAGAATATAATAGTATAATCTATATAGTGCTGCACCATCTAGTGGCAGCTGTAGAGTATATAATAGTATAATCTATATAGTGCTGCTCCATCTAGTGTCAGCTGTAGAGAATATAATAGTATAATCTATATAGTGCTGCTCCATCTAGTGTCAGCTGTAGAGAATATAATAGTATAATCTATATAGTGCTGCTCCATCTAGTGTCAGCTGTAGAGAGTATAATAGTATAATCTATATAGTGCTGCTCCATCTAGTGTCAGCTGTAGAGAATATAATAGTATAATCTATATAGTGCTGCTCCATCTAGTGTCAGCTGTAGAGAATATAATAGTATAATCTATATAGTGCTTCTCCATCTAGTGTCAGCTGTAGAGAATATAATAGTATAATCTATATAGTGCTGCACCATCTAGTGTCAGCTGTAGAGAGTATAATAGTATAATCTATATAGTGCTGCTCCATCTAGTGTCAGCTGTAGAGAATATAATAGTATAATCTATATAGTGCTTCTCCATCTAGTGTCAGCTGTAGAGAATATAATAGTATAATCTATATAGTGCTGCTCCATCTAGTGTCAGCTGTAGAGAGTATAATAGTATAATCTATATAGTGCTGCACCATCTAGTGTCAGCTGTAGAGAGTATAATAGTATAATCTATATAGTGCTGCTCCATCTAGTGTCAGCTGTAGAGAATATAATAGTATAATCTATATAGTGCTGCTCCATCTAGTGTCAGCTGTGGAGGATATAATAGTATAATCTATATAGTGCTGCACCATCTAGTGTCAGCTGTAGAGAGTATAATAGTATAATCTATATAGTGCTGCTTCATCTAGTTTCAGCTGTAGAGAGTATAATAGTATAATCTATATAGTGCTGCACCATCTAGTGTCAGCTGTAGGGAATATAATAGTATAATCTATATAGTGCTGCTTCATCTAGTGTCAGCTGTAGAGAGTATAATAGTATAATCTATATAGTGCTGCACCATCTAGTGTCAGCTGTAGGGAATATAATAGTATAATCTATATGGTGCTGCACCATCTAGTGTCAGCTGTAGAGTATATAATAGTATAATCTATATAGTGCTGCTCCATCTAGTGTCAGCTGTAGAGAATATAATAGTATAATCTATATAGTGCTGCTCCATCTAGTGTCAGCTGTAGAGAATATAATAGTATAATCTATATAGTGCTGCTCCATCTAGTGTCAGCTGTAGAGAATATAATAGTATAATCTATATAGTGCTGCTCCATCTAGTGTCAGCTGTAGAGAATATAATAGTATAATCTATATAGTGCTGCTCCATCTAGTGTCAGCTGTAGAGAATATAATAGTATAATCTATATAGTGCTGCTCCATCTAGTGTCAGCTGTAGAGAATATAATAGTATAATCTATATAGTGCTGCACCATCTAGTGTCAGCTGTAGAGAATATAATAGTATAATCTATATAGTGCTGCTCCATCTAGTGTCAGCTGTGGAGGATATAATAGTATAATCTATATAGTGCTGCACCATCTAGTGTCAGCTGTAGAGAATATAATAGTATAATCTATATAGTGCTGCACCATCTAGTGTCAGCTGTAGAGAATATAATAGTATAATCTATATAGTGCTGCACCATCTAGTGTCAGCTGTACAGAATATAATAGTATAATCTATATAGTGCTGCACCATCTAGTGGCAGCTGTAGAGTATATAATAGTATAATCTATATAGTGCTGCTCCATCTAGTGTCAGCTGTAGAGAATATAATAGTATAATCTATATAGTGCTGCACCATCTAGTGTCAGCTGTAGAGAATATAATAGTATAATCTATATAGTGCTGCACCATCTAGTGTCAGCTGTACAGAATATAATAGTATAATCTATATAGTGCTGCACCATCTAGTGGCAGCTGTAGAGTATATAATAGTATAATCTATATAGTGCTGCTCCATCTAGTGTCAGCTGTAGAGAATATAATAGTATAATCTATATAGTGCTGCTCCATCTAGTGTCAGCTGTAGAGAATATAATAGTATAATCTATATAGTGCTGCTCCATCTAGTGTCAGCTGTAGAGAGTATAATAGTATAATCTATATAGTGCTGCACCATCTAGTGGCAGCTGTAGAGTATATAATAGTATAATCTATATAGTGCTGCTCCATCTAGTGTCAGCTGTAGAGAATATAATAGTATAATCTATATAGTGCTGCTCCATCTAGTGTCAGCTGTAGAGAGTATAATAGTATAATCTATATAGTGCTGCACCATCTAGTGTCAGCTGTAGAGAGTATAATAGTATAATCTATATAGTGCTGCCCCATCTAGTGTCAGCTGTAGAGAGTATAATAGTATAATCTATATAGTGCTGCCCCATCTAGTGTCAGCTGTAGAGAGTATAATAGTATAATCTATATAGTGCTGCTCCATCTAGTGTCAGCTGTAGAGAATATAATAGTATAATCTATATAGTGCTGCCCCATCTAGTGTAAGCTGTAGAGAGTATAATAGTATAATCTATATAGTGCTGCCCCATCTAGTGTCAGCTGTAGAGAGTATAATAGTATAATCTATATAGTGCTGCTCCATCTAGTGTCAGCTGTGGAGGATATAATAGTATAATCTATATAGTGCTGCTCCATCTAGTGTCAGCTGTAGAGAATATAATAGTATAATCTATATAGTGCTGCTCCATCTAGTGTCAGCTGTGGAGGATATAATAGTATAATCTATATAGTGCTGCACCATCTAGTGTCAGCTGTAGAGAGTATAATAGTATAATCTATATAGTGCTGCACCATCTAGTGTCAGCTGTAGAGAGTATAATAGTATAATCTATATAGTGCTGCTTCATCTAGTTTCAGCTGAAGAGAGTATAATAGTATAATCTATATAGTGCTGCACCATCTAGTGTCAGTTGTAGGGAATATAATAGTATAATCTATATAGTGCTGCTCCATCTAGTGTCAGCTGTAGAGAGTATAATAGTATAATCTATATAGTGCTGCTTCATCTAGTGTCAGCTGTAGAGAGTATAATAGTATAATCTATATAGTGCTGCACCATCTAGTGTCAGCTGTAGAGAGTATAATAGTATAATCTATATAGTGCTGCCCCATCTAGTGTCAGCTGTAGAGTATATAATAGTATAATCTATATAGTGCTGCTCCATCTAGTGTCAGCTGTAGGGAATATAATAGTATAATCTATATAGTGCTGCTCCATCTAGTGTCAGCTGTAGAGAGTATAATAGTATAATCTATATAGTGCTGCTCCATCTAGTGTCAGCTGTGGAGGATATAATAGTATAATCTATATAGTGCTGCACCATCTAGTGTCAGCTGTACAGAATATAATAGTATAATCTATATAGTGCTGCACCATCTAGTGGCAGCTGTAGAGTATATAATAGTATAATCTATATAGTGCTGCTCCATCTAGTGTCAGCTGTAGAGAATATAATAGTATAATCTATATAGTGCTGCTCCATCTAGTGTCAGCTGTAGAGAATATAATAGTATAATCTATATAGTGCTGCTCCATCTAGTGTCAGCTGTAGAGAGTATAATAGTATAATCTATATAGTGCTGCTCCATCTAGTGTCAGCTGTAGAGAATATAATAGTATAATCTATATAGTGCTGCTCCATCTAGTGTCAGCTGTAGAGAATATAATAGTATAATCTATATAGTGCTTCTCCATCTAGTGTCAGCTGTAGAGAATATAATAGTATAATCTATATAGTGCTGCACCATCTAGTGTCAGCTGTAGAGAGTATAATAGTATAATCTATATAGTGCTGCTCCATCTAGTGTCAGCTGTAGAGAATATAATAGTATAATCTATATAGTGCTTCTCCATCTAGTGTCAGCTGTAGAGAATATAATAGTATAATCTATATAGTGCTGCTCCATCTAGTGTCAGCTGTAGAGAGTATAATAGTATAATCTATAAAGTGCTGCACCATCTAGTGTCAGCTGTAGAGAGTATAATAGTATAATCTATATAGTGCTGCTCCATCTAGTGTCAGCTGTAGAGAATATAATAGTATAATCTATATAGTGCTGCTCCATCTAGTGTCAGCTGTAGAGGATATAATAGTATAATCTATATAGTGCTGCTCCATCTAGTGTCAGCTGTAGAGAGTATAATAGTATAATCTATATAGTGCTGCTCCATCTAGTGTCAGCTGTAGAGAATATAATAATATAATCTATATAGTGCTGCTCCATCTAGTGTCAGCTGTAGAGAGTATAATAGTATAATCTATATAGTGCTGCTCCATCTAGTGTCAGCTGTAGAGAATATAATAGTATAATCTATATAGTGCTGCTCCATCTAGTGTCAGCTGTAGAGGATATAATAGTATAATCTATATAGTGCTGCCCCATCTAGTGTCAGCTGTAGAGAGTATAATAGTATAATCTATATAGTGCTGCCCCATCTAGTGTCAGCTGTAGAGAGTATAATAGTATACTCTATATAGTGCTGCTCCATCTAGTGTCAGCTGTGGAGGATATAATAGTATAATCTATATAGTGCTGCTCCATCTAGTGTCAGCTGTAGAGAATATAATAGTATAATCTATATAGTGCTGCTCCATCTAGTGTCAGCTGTGGAGGATATAATAGTATAATCTATATAGTGCTGCACCATCTAGTGTCAGCTGTAGAGAGTATAATAGTATAATCTATATAGTGCTGCTTCATCTAGTGTCAGCTGTAGAGAGTATAATAGTATAATCTATATAGTGCTGCACCATCTAGTGTCAGCTGTAGGGAATATAATAGTATAATCTATATAGTGCTGCTTCATCTAGTGTCAGCTGTAGAGAGTATAATAGTATAATCTATATAGTGCTGCACCATCTAGTGTCAGCTGTAGGGAATATAATAGTATAATCTATATAGTGCTGCTCCATCTAGTGTCAGCTGTAGAGTATATAATAGTATAATCTATATAGTGCTGCTCCATCTAGTGTCAGCTGTAGAGAATATAATAGTATAATCTATATAGTGCTGCTCCATCTAGTGTCAGCTGTAGAGAGTATAATAGTATAATCTATATAGTGCTGCTCCATCTAGTGTCAGCTGTAGAGAATATAATAGTATAATCTATATAGTGCTGCTCCATCTAGTGTCAGCTGTAGAGAGTATAATAGTATAATCTATATAGTGCTGCTCCATCTAGTGTCAGCTGTAGAGAATATAATAGTATAATCTATATAGTGCTGCTCCATCTAGTGTCAGCTGTAGAGAGTATAATAGTATAATCTATATAGTGCTGCTCCATCTAGTGTCAGCTGTAGAGAATATAATAGTATAATCTATATAGTGCTGCTCCATCTAGTGTCAGCTGTAGAGAATATAATAGTATA